>NW_019649086.1:0-1352 GCF_002806865.2 Cucurbita pepo subsp. pepo
CCAAATTGCTTCCGCATGTGTTATATTAACACCATCACTAATATCATCATCGCTAATCTACGGGATGCACCAGCAGCCTTCGGGCCTTGGCCTTCATTCGGCGTCTTTTTGATCTTGATGGATGTGGTACTGTCCCCTCGCTAGTTTTGGGCATATCCCCAACCTCCTCCTGAAATTCAGGTTGTTCCTCTTCAGGTGTTGGAACCGAGGTGTCCTGGACTTCCACTCTTCTTCCCCTTCTGGGTCCTGGCCCTACATACGGTTCGCGTCTCTTTGGTGCCATTATCTACCACAATTGAAAAAGAAACTATGGTCACAATTCATTCATAGCACATCTCCTAGGTAATGTGCGATATAATGCCATAGTCGGTCATGGTATACTCTATAAATATTAACTTAACCTTTGTCTCTATGTTTCCGTCGCGTGAGAACCTCTGGTCGTGAGCGGCATGTGATTGATGAGCGAAGTCACAGAGGAAACAACTCTCTATCCTAAATGTCTACAGGACCTATAACCTGACTGCTCTGATACCAAATTTGTCACAGCCCAATATTTTACTACGGACCATGACTAACGACACGACACAAATGCACAAAGAGATTTAAATATGACATAAAGAAAATCATCAAATTCTAATAAAGTTTTTCGAACGACAAACACAGAACACAAGATCGTTTGGAAAATAAATTTCAAAAGAATGCAAATATAAAAATAAAGACTAAGACTGGACTGACGCCCCGGGACAACCCATTCCTCTGTGACACTTCCCGTCTGATCACGCCCACTCTTGACCGACGCCCCGCGCTCCTGAAAAAAAAAAAGGAAAACATAGCAAGGATGAGTATGAAAATTATACTCAGTAAGCCACCTACTTGTAGGCTCTCTCCGCATCTTAATTTAATAGGTTGCCACGGTTTCCTATTTCGCTTCTAGGACATCTGGTTCTAATCTTGGTCCCTTGGGGCTTGCCCCTTGGGTTTCACTGGTTCTTCGTTCTTTCATTAAACGCCTAGAGGTTCTTTATGTCAAGCTAATATGGTCGGTATCTCTCTATGAGGTGCTACCTCTACATAGCTATCTGGGACTACATGGTACCTAGCCTAGGGGTGTGCTGAGTACCCCTTCGCCCATTTAGTCCCCCTATGGGGGGCGCGACCCAACTCGTTCCCATGCAGCTAATGGGACGTGGGGACACATTTCCCATGCGAAATGGCTAAGAGCAGTAAGGACTGATCAGGGACCCCTTGGTCCTCCCACGAAGCTATAGATACCGTTCACACGCTAGCAATCTATGAACACTCCGGGTTACCTTCTTGCCGTGGTAAACCGCTAAGTTTCTAGTGGAAAATTA
>NW_019649087.1:0-1352 GCF_002806865.2 Cucurbita pepo subsp. pepo
ATTTAATTAATATTTAATATTAATTCAAATGCCAATCCCAATCAATTCCGACACATAATTGATTAAGATATTTAAATCTTATTTAAATATCTCAGATTCTCTCTTTTTGTTTAATTTGTAAATAAAACAAAATTGCGGTTAAATATATCGTATATATGTAGCGCATATTCCCTAATTTGAATTCGAACACTTCGAACTCACTCGTCACACTGTTCTATGGTTTAGTCCGATATGAGCTAGCAGAGGGACCTAATGGACCTATACATCAATTGGTATCAGAGCAAGTTTTAGGCACTTTGTTTACATTAATTTGATCATGGTGGGTACCATTTCATGAATGAAATTTTGTGGTTGCTAAAGTGGATGGTTTTGGTTTTGGCATTTTTTATGCTTACATTTGATACAATTATTGTAATAAGCGTAATGTGTATGGCTTTAATGAATGAAGAAAGGTCTGTAATTTTTATGGAGTCATTAGAGTCCATTTTAGGTTGTAATTGATCTAAAATGGAAGAGATAGCAAGCTGAACCGAAGAAGAAGATGGAAGAGGCGGTTTTGGTGTTTTTTCTGCCTTTGGGGTCCGGTTCAACGTTTTTAAGGGTTGGTTCACCCAATTCGTAGACCTCGGGAGCGGTTCAAGTTATTTTAATTATTAATGTAATAATTTAGTTAATTGCTTGTTTTAAAATGCCAAAACCAATCCACTTTAGCGTATTTAATTAATTATGCATTATGAATGTATGTTTTAATTAAATAGAAAATGTATATGCATAAAGTATGTCATATAGATTTAAAATCCCACCATAGGCTAAGCATGTTTCATGCATTCCAAGTATGTTATAAGTGTTATAATGTATAGTATGCATGTCTTAGGGTTCCATGAGTGATAGATATAAATTGTTATATTATTGCATGGAATGAATGATTATATAATTGTTATATAAAGCATGTTAGATGCATGTTATAGGTTATTTTTAACGTCATAAAACGAGATAGACGTTAAAATCTATAATAAAGATAAGTACCTTCTCACTTAGGGTTAAAAACCAAGCACGATCAATTTTAATAGTTAAATAGGTCGATGTTTTGTAAAATTGTCCTCACAAGAAAGCTTACCTGGCACGATCTTGTCTAAGGCTAGAGGTACTTAAGTTGATGGTTTACGGAACACCTACTACCTGGAGATCGGACCAGTACTTGAGCTTAGTTAGCCGAGTTTTATGAGCATGCTTANCTTGAGTGATGTAAGTTTTGGAAAAATCACCTAGACTTAGGTTATATTTAATTAACCGGAATACACCTAAGTAATGAGTATACCCAACCGTCTAAAATACTTAGTGGGAGGAAAAAG
>NW_019649088.1:0-1351 GCF_002806865.2 Cucurbita pepo subsp. pepo
CTTTTGTAGGGAATGATTAGTCTTGATGATTTAGAATAGAAATCCGATCGAAGAAACGAAATGCTTCAAATCGAACCCTTATTCGGAAACCCTAAAATAGGACGTTTGAAGTCCGTGCTAAAAGAACTGAGTCACGTTCGACGTTTCTTGAAACTTTTTTGGGAATGATTAGTCTTGATCATTTAGAATAGAATTTCGAAGAAACAGAGTGCTTCAAATCGAGCCCTAATTCGGAAACCCTAATCTGGGATGTTTGAAGTCCGTGCTAAGGAAACCGTGTCACGGTCTACGTGTTTTAAATTTTTATGGGGATTGANGAAAGAGTGCTACAAAATCGACCATTAATTCGAAAACCCTAATCTCGGATGTTTGAAGTCCGTGCTAAAGAAACCGTGACACGGTCAACGTGTTTTAAATTTGGAATGTTCGAATTACGTACTAAAAGAGTGCTACAAACATCCCAGTCAAAGAGTGCTACAAACATCCCAGTGACACGGTCAACGTGTTTTCTCGGATGTTTGAAAACCCTAACCCTAATATGGGATGTTTGAAGTACGTGCTAAAAGAACCGAGTCACGGTCGGCGTTCATCGAAACTTTTGTGGGGAATGATTATAAAGTAAAAGAGTGCTACAAAATCGAACCCTAATTCAGAAACCCTAATTTGGAATGTTCGAATTACGTACTAAAAGAACCGAGTCACGGTGGGCGTTAATCAAAACTTTTGTTGGGAATTATTTGTCTTGACGATTTAGAATAGATTTTCGATCTAATGAACGAAGTGCTTCAAATCGAACCCTTATTTGGAAACACTAATCTGGGACGTTTGAAGTCCGTGCTAAAAGAACTGAGTCACGGTCAACGTTTCTCAAAACTTTTGTGGGGAATGATTAGTATTGATCATTTAGATAAAATTTCGAAGAAACAAACTGCTTCAAATCGAACCCTAATTCGAAAACCCTAATCAGGGATGTCTGAAGTCTGTGCAAAGCAAACCGTGTCACGATCAACGTGTTTTAAATTTTTGTGGGAAATGATTATAAAGTAAAAGAGTGCTACAAAATCGACCACTAATTCGGACACCATAATCCGGGATGTTTGAAGTACGTGCTAAAAGAACCGAGTCACGGTCGGCGTTAATCGAAACTTTTGTGGGGAATGATTAGTCTTGATTATTTAGAATAGAATTTCGATCGAAGAAACGGAGTGATTGAAATCGAACCCTAATACAGAAACCCTAATCTGGGACATTTGAAGTCCGTGCTAAATGAACTGAGTCACGGTCGACGTTTCTCGAAACTTTTGTGNACAGAAACCCTAATCTGGGACATTTGAAGTCCGTGCTAAATGAA
>NW_019649089.1:0-1349 GCF_002806865.2 Cucurbita pepo subsp. pepo
AGGCATCTAGAAAAATAATCCCTTCTCAAATACTTATAATTAAGGGTGGAAAAACTATCAAAACTTCTCATGGAATACACAAGGTTCATACAATCAACAAATGTCACCTAAACAGACTTACCCTCTAGGTTTTGGTCTACAAAATCAAATGGCATATGGTTCTCAATAAGCCAACACTCAAAGAAAAGAATACTCCGTAGGAGAGGTGAAATTAAGGAAAACAACAATAGTTACTCCCAAGAAACAGCTGATACACAGTAGAGAGAGGAGGAAATTGTTGTATAGAAAGAGTAGAGCAAAAATTATGCAGAAATTCCTTAACAGAAAGAGTAGAGAAAAATTATGCAGGAACAATGCAGTCTCCTTAAACTCAAACAACACTCAACAACAATGAATAGGAGAGCATAACATACACATCAGTATCTTCTTTTCCACAAAGAATAAAAAAGAATAAGGAAAAACCCGGAGTTGATGGATATATTTAAGAAAATTCATATAAACATACCATGATTGGAAGCCTTGAAATAAATGTTCAATTATGTCAAACTCTTGAAAGTTATTCTCACCAATCGAAGAAAATTTGAAGAATTCAAGGTGGTAGCATTGAATGAAGAGCGTAGTGCATTATTGCAAAATAAGGTCCCGCTAAACGAGAAATATCTCGACTCATTTACAATTCCAATATCAACTAAAGGAAAGAAGTTAGGTCAAGCATTATGTGATTTGGGATCAAGCATTAATCTAATGTCGTTGTCTATTTACCAAAAGTTAGGTTTTGGTGAAGCTAGATCAACTAAAGCTATCCTCCAACCAACAGATCGATCTTTCACTCATCTAAAAGCCAAAATCGAAATGGACAAGTTCATATTTTCATCAGATTTTATCATTTTGGATTATGAAGCAAACCATGATGTACCAATTATCTTGGAGAGACCATTTTTGAAAACCGAATAGAACAATGTATATGTCCACAAGGGAATAATGTTGAGAATGAATGATCAAAAAATAGAATTTAATATCAATGACAACATAAATATCTCGCAGTAGTTGAGGATTTATCAACAATTTTTAAATTGACAGAGAATCCAGTAGCAGGTAGTTGGAAACAATAGTTGGAATAATTGCACTAAACAACAAGCAAAATTGGATGAACTCGTAAGATATGTTTAATCACTGGAATTATAGAAAAGAAAAAAATTCATCAAGTCATCTATTGAGAACATAACCTTGAACTCCGTCTTAGAAGTAGAACTATTTGATACATGGGGGATAAATTTCNAAAATGGGCATCATTTCTTTGACAATGGATAACTTAAAAAAAAAAAAAAAAAAAAAAAAAAAAAAAAAAA
>NW_019649090.1:0-1347 GCF_002806865.2 Cucurbita pepo subsp. pepo
TGATTGATTTTTTATTGACTATTCATCTATTGTATTTTGATGGAAATAGGGGCAAGAAAGCTCTATGGAAAAAAGATGGTGAAATTCGAGGCTGTCTAACGGGGAGTTAGAATACAGGTCTAAGCTAACTAAATCAATCAATAGTCTTGGTCCTATTCAAAGTCAAGGATCCATAATAATATGAATCAAAACATTCCTAGTCATAGTGACAATTCTAGTTACAGTATCGTTGATGATTTAGTCGGCATTCGGTCTTCTCTTCTGACACTTTTTTAGTCAGGGATAGTAATAGCAGCTGCAGTTATTCCATTTGGATAGTGAAAATCTAATACTGCTTGAGATTGACAATGATCCCTCTTTTGGAAGTGAACTAGAAAGTTCTAGTTTTTGGAACGGAACTCCACTTAGAAAAAGAATCTATCTAAGAGTGATGAGAGAGACTATGATCGTTACATAGATGATACTAAATATATATAGTTGGAATAATCACATTAATGCATTGACAGTTATCTTCGGGCTCAAATTCGTATTGATAGTGACTTTTTCAGTGGTAGTCACACACAATTAGAGTGACAGTTACGTTTATAGTGACATTTGTGGTTCAGGTGCAAATAGTAGTGAAAGTGAGAGTTCCAGTATAAGAACTAGCACGGATGGAAGTGATTTAACTAGAACGGAGAGTGATACCTCAAGTTCTACCTCAAGTTCTACGGAAAGTTCTATCTCAAGGTGATACCTCAAGTTCTACCTCAAGTTCTAATGATCTAGATGGAACTCAAACACGCATTTGTGGGTTCAATGCGCAAATTGGTTATGGATTCAATTATAAGAAGGATTGGAAATCTAAAATGAATATTTGTTCACAATGTGGATACCATTTTCAAATGAGTAGTTCAGATAGAATCGAACTTTTGATTGATCGAGCCAGGTACTTAGGACCNGGTCTCTTTCTTTGGATCCCATTGAATTTCATTCGTAGGAGGAACCTTATAAAGATCGTATTGAGTCTTATCAAATAAAGACAGGATTAACTGCTGATGAGGCTATTCAAAGAGGCACAGGTAAATGAAACGGTATTCCCATAGCAATTGGGATTATAGATTTTCCGTTTCTGGGGGTGGGATCTGTAGTAGGCGAGAGAATCACCCGTTTGATCGGCTGGCTACTTTACCTCTGATTTGAGTGTGTGCTTCTGGAGGGGGAGTCATGCAAGAAGTAAGGAACTGTGAGCTTGATGCAAATGGCAAAAAGATCTTCTGCTTTATATGATTATCAATCAAATAAAAGATTCTTCTATGTAGCAATCCTTACATCTCCTACTACTGGTGGTGTGACAGCTAGTTTTGG
>NW_019649091.1:0-1345 GCF_002806865.2 Cucurbita pepo subsp. pepo
CTTCAGCTTTCAGGTTGTTTGCCGTTCAGCCCTTCAGCATACGTTCCTTTGGCCTCTCAACTTAAAAAATGTATTATTTTTGTCTTTCAATTTTAAGAAATAAGCTTAAGCGACTGCTAAAGTTTGAAAATATACCCGTTTAATCATCGTAATTTGAGAAATAGGTTTAAAATTTTTGGTAACTAATATATTTTTTATTAATTTAATTCCGACTAAAAACTTAAGTTTTCAAACTTTAAAAACCAAATAAATGTATTACTAAAAATTGAAGGATCAAAAATAAACAATTTTATTTTTATTAATTGTGTTGACTAATATAGTGTATTTGGGCTAAATTCATACTTCATTTTTCCATTTTTGTAATTACTATATCTGCTCAAGTTTTTAAATATTTTAAATTAAAATTATATTGATTTTTTATTTTAATATTTTTAATAGGTGAAATTTTTGTTGAGGATTATTGAAGTGAGTTCCACGTTGGTTAATTTAGTAGAATATCATAGGTTTATAAGGGAGGAATACTAATATCATTGGTATGAAGCTTTTGAGGAAGCTCACAGCAAAACTATGAGACTTTATGTTTAAAATTGACAATAACACAGTTATATATATGTGATATTTTTATCTAACTTTAGTCATCTTATTGAGTGCTATATTATAAATGGATAAAAATACAAAATAAAGATTTTAATATTGATGGACCATGTAACCAACCTGAGAGGGTAGGTTGCAATTAGCGCTAAAGTGTAAGTTTGCCTCCATAATTAACTTTAAAATATTTATACCAACTCCAAAGAGGAAGAAACATTAAAATAAATTTGGTATCACGTAAGCTATATTTTAAAGAAATAAGCATTTAAATTAGTTAAAAACTAGAAAATTAAAATTGTCTCCCAACTTTAGCCATAATTTAATATTTGGATCTAATTTATTGTGTAATCAATCTAACTAGAATTCTACTTTTCCTTAATAATATTCCTTAAATAAAATATAAAAGCATTTCATTAACTAAATTAGTCGTCATGTTTGAGAATAACTTTAAAATAGTTAAAATCATTTTTTTTATATTTTAATTAATATAAAACCTACTGTTAATATTTTAAAATTAATTATTATCATATAAAAACTGAGTTTAAAATGAAATTTTAACATGACACTATGAAATGGATTTTAATAAATCATTTCGAATAAATAAAAAATTTCTCCCAAAATAACGTGGTATTGATTTTCGAAGAAAAAAAACCCCTCAATTATAAGAAAAAGATTACAAACTAAATAATAGCAAAAATGTTACATTTTTCACTGATATAAAATAATTTTTGTAGGGTTATATAAAATTCAAATT
>NW_019649092.1:0-1342 GCF_002806865.2 Cucurbita pepo subsp. pepo
AACCTAGTAGACCTCCACAACACCCAAGTATGACCAAGGTAACTCTAAAGGCTATAAGCAGTGTGAATGGTGTCTTCAAACCCTCCACTACCCTTTCCACCCTGGTAACAACGATAGTACTATTAAGCTAGACATAGAATTGTTAGAATAGTATGAACTTCAACTTCGTCGAATGGCCAGGGGTCTCTTGAATAGGGTCAATGTGCTATAAACCAATTCCTACTAGGGAAGCATGGGACCACATCAGATAAACCAGTAGCTAATCGTGACACGAGGATTACATCCCCCAAACTTACGTGACTCTATGGTCCTAAGGGATGTGTCAGCCAACCTCCCTTAGTTCATACTAGAAATCACTGTATTGTTTCATCAAAATTTTATGACGTCTCACCTCATCCAAGGTCACTAGTCATTCATTACGTAAGCAAGTTGTCAAGGTCAAAGAGTAACAAGATTAACAAGATTGTAGCAACTTAGCAAGTCAAAGGTAGCCTCCATGCCATTAACCGTTGATAAATAGAGCTTTCACTTCCCTTTCCACTCCCATACAAGTAACTAAGAAGAAACTAGAACATTGAATATCAACTTATAAATACAAGGCTATAGTGGTTAGCTTCCTATTCTCCATCTAATAATGAGGATTTCCTATATTTGATCCGGGGTGCATAATTGAGGAAGATCACCAACCCCATCGTGTGATCTAACTATTTAATCATTCCTAATAATTCTAATACTCCTCTACATTTTAGTTTTTGTGATGATTGTTCTTATTTTAGAGTATTCATAACTTTGAATTTAATTAGGTTTGAATGACTATTGTAATTAATATTGTTTTAATACAAGTAAAATTATCGATTAATTTATTGATTAACTGTTGTAACCAATAATATCGGTAATCAAAACTATACGTGTCTTCTAATTCTGCTATATTTTAAATTTTTATATAAATTATGTCATATTAATAATTATTTCGTGAGAATTATCTGATTATTTATATATATATATATTATTTTAATACGACATGCTCCTCACGTGGCTTTTTAATAATTTTTAAATTACTTTCAGTCTTCCATTACTCAATTATTTTATTAAATAATAAATGAAAATTTTAAAATATTGAGATTTATTTTATTGAATGATAAATAATAAATTAGTGTCTCATTTTCAATGCCTTCGCACCACAAATGAAATTAAAGTAGCTAGTTCATAAAATCACATATTAATCTGAAAATATGATATGAGAAATTTGTATGGTTATAAAAGATCATACGAAATCCTAAATGTTCAGACATGTTTTTCTGTTCCCCATTAATGTTAGTTTATTTTAAAACACTTTTTTTTT
>NW_019649093.1:0-1340 GCF_002806865.2 Cucurbita pepo subsp. pepo
AAAAAAAAAAAGGCTTTAACTTGTTTAAAAATGTCAATATCTTATTAATTTACAAATTTTGTTACAAATATTTTTAATGATTTGTTAAAAAAATATCAATTAACATTATATTTTATAAATGTTTTCTCTTCCATGAAAATGACACCGACATTGCCATAGTCATCATCATTAGATCTTTTCATACCGTTAGAAAATAAGAGATCAAATCAAACTATCTTTGAAAAATATAGATTAATAGCTGCATAAGTACTAACTAAATGACTGTCGAAAGATGCAAGGGTCACAAATTATGTGAAAGAAAATAGGTACACCTAAGGAAAATAATAATTTCAGGAGCAATTAGAATAATACACGACTTAAACCTTACTTCAACCATGGAAATAAGTACGGAGACTGAATGAAGATTGCATACTGATCCTTAAAAAATGAGAGATAAAGAAAAACTCTTATAACCTTGCCCATAAAATTCACTAACATAGAAGCAAACTTCTTGGGGTTATTTCCTCGAACCAAGTGATATGTTACTCTGGTCATGTCCTGCAACAAGTAGAATACTGGAAGATTCTAATAAACCATTCAAAGTGGACAAGCAACAACAGTTTCACAATTCATGTTACTGGACCACGCTTCAACAATCATATTGAATGAATGATTGAAAGGTCATGCAAATTCTTCTCATAAACTTGTTAGCAAAATAAATTACAGCAGCAGTACAACGTGCACTGCCAAATTACATACTCATAAAAGATCTGTCTTGCTGGGCTATAAAGCAAACTATCCAAATTGTTTAAGAGGCTAGCTAAAAAATCAATCAACAATCCTTCTCAAAATGCTACATCTTGTTTCTATTAACAAGTCCAATAAGTCAATTCTAAAAAATCTAGACATTATGGACATTAGACACTGAAATAACACAACTATTCTATCCCCAAAGGGACTGAAGTAACATTAGACCTGTCATTTACCTCTAAAATGAAGTGGATACACACAGAACACAAATTCTTAGAAACAAAGAACAAGTACAAACAAGTACTTAAAAGAGTGATATTCCCGGTCAAACCTACCACTTCTGGTGACTCAGAATACACGTATGTAGCAAGCATGACATGAATTTCTGGAGATCCACTCTTATGCGATCCAAACTCCATAGACCACCTGATATATTTTAGGATTTGTAGAAAGCATGAACTCTTTTTTAGTACAGAAGGACTATATATAAATGATTCGATGAGACAGCAAAATTCTAACTTGATACCTATGAATGTATGACATAATTCAAAAAGTTGCACTTAAAAATAATCTACTCTTTTTTTTTTTTTTTTTTTTTTTTTTTTTTTTTT
>NW_019649094.1:0-1339 GCF_002806865.2 Cucurbita pepo subsp. pepo
GGTAGATTTTTTTTATTACAATAGGGGTAGCAGTTGGAATACGAGGAAGATTTGAACCTCCAAGAAAATAGTGCATGCCAACCGTTGTTGAGTTATGCTCACTTTGGCCAATGCATAAAACTTATACTTTATTTCCGTATCTTCCATCTTTCTCAAAAAGCTTTATTTCATTTTTACGAGTTTACTTTTATGAAGAATTTTAGATGCACAATTATCTCGAACATGTTAAGAGCTCTTTAGCTATTCTATTCATGTGTATGATCCTTTTGTTCTCTTTTGATTTATGATTTAGAATCGTCTAATTTCGAATTGCTGCACAAATGAGTGAACATGAGACGATGGGTGCACAAATGAGTGAACATGAGACGATGGGTGAAAATTGGTACGTATGCAAGCTGTTGTCACACTGAGGATGGAAGATCCATAACCTGAAAGAAGAAGCTTTCCTGTAATGGCATATATTCATATTCATGAGTATGCTACAAGTATCCCACAGCTGTCTCTCTTTTTTGTCTATTGCCAATCAAGAGTATATTAAGTACTTGTAACATGTCCTACACACTTGCATGCAAGGCAGCATTTTACAAAGTTCATAAAATTAGTTTCAACTTTATTATTTGGCAAATTCAATGATGAAATACAGTTCATTTATTATAAAGTAAAGGAAAAGGAATAAAATCTTCTAAGTTCGTTCAATTCTTTTTATAATTTTTACCTACTATCACGATCACACTTTTCCAATCATGCGGTGTCATGATCTTGACACGCTTACTCATTTTTCGCTTCGCTTTGTGATTTTGTCGGACCTTGGGTGAGGTTTATCTTCGTCAACTAAATATCACTTGTGCGGAATCCAAATTTGTTCGGCCACACACGCTACCCACGTGTGCATTTTCAATCGTCTGCGACATGTCACATCTCATCGTCATCTCGGTTCCCATCAATACGACTCATGCATCGTGATGTCATCCCATGTCTCATGATAGCTAGACCATCTTAGCTTATGACATACGTCCTAGACAGCGGATGCATGATCCAACGTCTACCATATGGGGTGGGGCACAATACCAACACTAAAGCTATATTGAAGTTAACAAGACTCTAAAGAAAAACGACACCAAAGTTAAATTTATGTAAAATTTAATAAATTTTAGAAAAAATTTCTGGCCAACGTTTGATTTAAGTTTTTGATTCAATATCAGAGTTAAAAGTTGAAATCTTATCGACTTCAAGATGTTATTTAGAAAATTGAACAAAATATTTTCAACTAATTGTATGGTTATACATAGAACACATCATTCATTCAACAACGTATGTATTCCATTTCTTCACCCGTCAT
>NW_019649095.1:0-1338 GCF_002806865.2 Cucurbita pepo subsp. pepo
AGGTTAGTATGAGTTATAAATGGTCAATTTAAATTATATTTTAAGCTAAAAATGAGATTACGAGCTACTATCCCATAGGTTATGCATGTTATATGTCTTAATATGTTGTCATGAGTTAACAGTCATGTGATGCATGTAGTAGCAGCTCTATTTCAAAAGAAAAATATGGTCATTTCTGCTCATTTTTTCGATATTTCATGTTCTGTCAACAAAAAAGTCTTATAATAAAGTTTTATGTTAATAATGAAATGAATAATCATATTAAAATGAAATTTTAAAAAATTTAGGGATACAAATATTTGAATCTTCCCTCTCAGAAAATATCATTCTCAAAGGACCCTAAGGGTGTCCTCAAATTCAGTGGGCATGGGAGGTTTGAGAGATTAATGGTTTGAATTTAATCCTCAATGTTCTTCTTGTTATCTAAGCGATAGAACTCCATTTCGGTTTGTGGAATCCATATCTCATCGTTAAAGTTCTTATACACATCCCTTTTGTAGAATTCTCGAGTCCGGTAAGCCAACACAAACATAATCACGGCTCCAAACAATGTCGCTGCAGACAATATTGTGAAAGACCCACCAAAGCAATGAGCTCTAGTGCAAGTTAACCCCTTTCCCGCAATCTGCTTATGTTCACGTAAAGCTTCCATATCGTACAGCTTCCCGACAANCTGTAGCCAATATTGTGAAAGACCCACCAAAGCAATGAGCTCCAGTGCAAGTTAACCCCTTCCCCACAATCTGCTTATGTTCACGTGAAGCTTCCATATCGTACAACTTCCCGACAACATCCACGTTCAGTATATAAGGCCCAAGTGGGACTGCCAATTGCCCACAATTGAACAGCGTCGAGTAACGTTTAAGNTACAATTGAACAGCGTCAAGTAACGTTAAAGACCAAACATCTCAGATATTACGGCAAATAGCATTGGATTTTGAGCTCCAAATCCAAACCCAATAATTATGGCAGCTAAGTAGACGGAGCCTGGGAAAGGGTAGGTGATGAAAAGCTGGCCAATGCAAGTGATGAGAAAGGCAAAAGCAAAGGTTAGAGGAGGAGGCAACTTGTATTTGGTCATGAGGGTTTCTGAGATGAAGACAGAGAAAACTCAGCCGAAGAAATTGAATANAATGAGGGTTTCTGAGATGAAGCTAGAGAAAACTCGGCCGAAGAAATTGAATATGGAAACCCACGAAACAAGGATGCCTATGGCTCGTTGTGGGTAGCCAAGTGATTCCCCAACTTGACCTAGATTATCTATAGCGGCTAGAGAGGACNACTAGAGAGGACCCACATCCAGAAAATGTAGCTAACCAAATAAGAGCCATATCTTTG
>NW_019649096.1:0-1336 GCF_002806865.2 Cucurbita pepo subsp. pepo
CAGTTTGGGAATCCTTCCAAAGGAACCGGGCTTACTCGGCGCCACCGGTTTGATGACCTCCGACGACGACGACGGCGACTCCACCTCGCAGCAGCTGGAGAAAATGGATCTCCACTTCATTTTCTTCACCGCCATTCACAGACCCTTTCCCCTTGAATTATGAGGGCCGAGAGGAAACAGGTAATAACCAAATCATATATTAATTTATATTATAGACCCAACATTTTTCTTAAAAAAATATTCTTAATTTTTTTTTTTTTTTTAGTACAATAAATCCACCCTGTATCACATATCAACTGCTCCGTCCACGTGCTTATTTCAAGCAGATTCCATACATTCTTTTTTGGGGTTTGAGTTTTTGACATCATTTTCTCCATTTTTTGTTTTGAATTTCTTTATTTTGTTATCAAGTTAATAATAATAATAATAATTAATAATATGAGTTATTTTGATCCATTATTTGAATTTGAGGTGATAAATAGTTTCAGGAAATAGAAGCAGATAGAAAGGAATCTTGTTATGCTGTGAAGAACAGGAGTGTAGTGGGTGAGGGATTCAAAGTCAAGGGGCATTATTGTCAATCTATTTTTCTAAATAAAATATTAACTTTTTTGGCATTTAAATTTGTAAAAACGCGTTAACGGAGAAGCTATAATTTGACCACCATAAACTCTCCCTAATTACATTAATGTTTTTGGAAATTGGAACATTCCATAAATTTTTATTATCCACTGTATTTAAGAATTTTCTATTTTTAAAGGTAATTTCATAAAGGAGGGACAGCTGGCATTTCAGCGTGTGAGTGTCGCATTCATACAAACTAAAAACAAAAATTCACTTATTCCATTTTATACCATTTAAATAAAAGATTAAAAGATTAATTAATTACTAATTGAGTAGACGAAGATTAACGCGTTTGAGTTGGGCAGCGACTGAAGAACGGTCTCAAACGGCGGTAGAGTCATCAACATATCCGTCTGTTAGCCGCCGCCGCCGCCGCCGCCGCCACCACTTCCACGGTCAACAGAAGGAACCCTTCTGCCTTTTGATTTCCATTACATTCAGCCTAAATATTTTGCTCTCACATTGGCTTCAAATTTGACGCTTAAAAACAAGTTTGAATTTTAAAATAAAATTTTTAAAAACTTGAAAATAGAATTTCCACACGAGAAAAAAAGCCTTCTCATTTTCACAGGGGGTTCGGGTTGGTAACGAGCAATGTAATCTCCATCTCCAACCCCGTCTAGCTAATAGATAGAAAGCTATCCCTATCTCCGTTTAACAAGAAATTTCTGTACCTTTAGTCCCGACAGCTTAAATGGACATCTTTAACATG
>NW_019649097.1:0-1336 GCF_002806865.2 Cucurbita pepo subsp. pepo
TTTTCTCCTAAAATTGGTTTTATTAATTTTCCTTAATATTTTTTCCTAATTAAGAAAACATAATTTTAATTGTTTATAAACAAGACCACTTTAACATTAATTAGGAAAATATTTTATTCATATAAATTAGAGACATTATTTTCTTTTAGATATTATCGATTTAAACTTTATTCTTAATATATTAAAAATGTTCAAGTAAACCCTTCCATATAATAAATAATAGAAAGTTGGTCATGTGTCCGAACTTAAAATATATATATTTTTTAATTTGTAGATCAAATTTTGACGATCTAAATAAAGTTTTGCGTCAAATAAAATTATGATAAAAATTTACTAATAAAATAATATTTTAATAATATATATACTTTTTATTAGGAAATGATTATATTGAGAACCTCTAATACATCAAGGATAACTACGAGAATTTCAAAAATTTCAAAGATTAAGGATCAAATCAATCCCTATAAATATACTAGGAACTATTTGACATATTTAAATTATGTTAAGTATTATTCCATTATCTAAGGAATACAAATATTTGGTTGATTTTGTTTATAATTGACATTAATTAAAACGACACCTAAGTCTATGGTAATTATATGAATAATAAGATATTGATAAGAAATTGATAAATCATGCGACTAAATAATGTATCGATCCAAAGATAAAAAATAGTTTAGACTTCTACCTCATATATTTGAACTAGAAAAGAAAAGCGAACCAGAATTATTAACATATTAATTATAAAACATGTGATTTAATTTATAATATTTGAGTAGTTTTTGTAAAAAAATTTAAAGTTCTTCATGCTTTAACATTTTTCAATTACGTCACTTTATGCTCGTGAATTTTAAAAACGATTTATAATATGATACTTGATGAATTGGCATAAATAAATAAATAATTAAAAAGTTATTTTTTTTTTTCAATTTAAATTGTTAAGCTTAAAATTAATTCTAAAATTCTATTAATTATCAACATCAATTATTGAGAAAATGAAAAATAGCTTAAAATACACAAAAGTAAAATAATTTTACAGAAAGGGTTGAGGATGAAATAAGACACATTTTGGCACATCAATTATTCGCAGTCAAAAGTCTATTTCAAAGCCTAAGAGAGACAGCCAGCTTGCCCTAAATTAAGCGCTCCGATCAATTTACGTACATATATCAAATCAACCATTTACGAAGCCCTAAACATTATTGAGATCACCGTTAGCTTCACCGGCGGCGAGCGTATTCCGTTTCCCGGCGGCGGCGGCGTAGCAAACGATGTCGAGATTGTAAAGCACAGGCACCATGGAAACAGAGCAAACGAAGACCAAAACAGGGCCAAA
>NW_019649098.1:0-1335 GCF_002806865.2 Cucurbita pepo subsp. pepo
GGTGAGAATCCAATAATAACCATTACTGACAAGTTTGAGTTGGAATTTGAACAATACCCCCATGAAATCCATACATATTGGAAAAACTCACGTATTCAAATCTTTAAATTACGAAGTCGATTAATCTAGTGATGAACAACGTTCTAACAGGGTTTGGAGGACTAAATCCACATATGTGACAAAATATGGAGATGACTTGTAGCTAGGGGCGAAAGGCCAACTTAGATCGGATATAACTAGTTTTCTGCACAATCTATTTCAGTAGAACAGATGACTTAAGGTAGAGCTAGGTGCTCCCCATGAAAAAAGTTTCAAAATCTATCTCTACAGTTCAAACCTTCCACAAAGTTCATAATATAACATAAACAAATCCACGCCAAATAGTCGTACGAAATAGTAATATGAACCCGTCTTTATTGATGATAAGTCACACTTCTTTTTTAAGCTACAATGTTCTCCATTGGTTTACTTTTTAATTAAAGTTGCTAATTTAGGGGATTGGATTTGTAGATTGAACTTAAAAGATAAAAAAGTAATGTTTGTTTAATGAAGAATATATAATAAAGCTTATAAATTATAATGAAAATTGCTTTAAACTCTTTTTTTCTTATGGTGGGGACTCTTCTTCACATTGTTTACTTACATTGGGATTATAGTAACCATGAATCTCTAAAAAATTAGCAATTTAAACACCTTGTAACTTTTTTTTGACTTTTTTACTTTTTACCTTTTTAGGAGTTGGGTAAAAGAAGAAAATGAAATTGGATGAGCACTCTAAATCAATTAGGTTTTTTATTTTTAAATCATATGTGACGGGAATTCAATCTACATACGAATTTTTGTTAAATTACAAATTTATTTTGTCCCTAAAATTTAAAAACGTCTAATAAGTCTCTAAACTTTTAAAATAGAGTAATTAAAATTTTTGAATGTCGAGAAATAAATAGAATAATAAATAAAAATGGGGAACGAAAATTGAAGGACAAAGGACATAAGAAATTTGTCCATAGCTCCTTTCCTTTAATGTACCAAAATTCACTCATTTCTCGTGAGCAATTTAATAAAAATCCAATTTCACATTATTATTATTATTATTATTATTATTATTATTATTATTATTATTATTATTATTATTATAAGAGGTCTTGTGAAGGTAGGATAAATGGAATCCCAAGGGAAATAATTCCACTATATTAAAAATAAAAATAAAAATAAGAGGTGAAAAAATAACACATGTTTTAAGGGACAAAAGGGATTAATTTGACAGGGTAAAAAAAGACCAACTTTGCTTGCATTGATTTGATATCCAAATCATTAAAAAAAAAAAAAAAAAAA
>NW_019649099.1:0-1333 GCF_002806865.2 Cucurbita pepo subsp. pepo
TCATTTTCGTTGAATGTTGCATTGAAATGTTTAAAGATTTTTCTGTTCATATTTCTTATTTAAATAAGAGCCTTGTGATAGGTCTTATGTACTCTCGAATTCCCTTACATTTAGATTAGGCATTGCATTTAATTTTCGGTGGTGAAGTATGATGAACAAAGGTTCTATTTTAGACAAATGACCTTTATATCGTGTATATTGTTATATAGTTGTTTCGAACTATATTTATATTTTCTATTCATTATCATTCTATACTTGGAATTTTCACCAGATTATGCCTTCTCATCAACCTCCTTCCTCTGTACTTGGTGCAAGAACGTATTCCTCGTCAAGTCAGTTTGGGGGAGGTATTCTCTACTTGTTCACTTGTGTGAGTTTTCGGGTTCAACCTGAACCTTTACATGAGGTCAATAAATTAGTTTTGATACACTTGGTTAGACCCCCTACATTCTCTCTCATGTATTATTGAGAGTACGAGAGCTTGATGTCTTTACGAGACAGACATGTTTGAGACTGAGTTAAAGACCTTATCTCCAATGTAGGGTGTAGATTTCATAATATGAAGTTATATTTTATACTTATTTAAAAAATACATAAATGACATAATGAACCTAATGAATAAATACATTAAATATACCTATTAAAAAAATATATAAATCTATACATGACATGATGAACAAATACATTAAATATACTTATTAAAAAAATGTATAAATCTATACATGACATAATGAACCCGATGAACAAATACATTAAATATAAAATATATCGAATATGCAGAAATTCATAATAGATAACATATATGTTGGATTATTATATGAAGTTATACATAAATGTAAGAAAATATATATATATATATATTTTTTTAAATTGTATATTTGAAAATTAGACATGCAATAAAGGGTTGAAATATTTACCTTAAATAAAAATAAGGATGATAGAAAAATATAAATTAAAAATAGGTTAAGAATCGCTGTCCATCAACTTTCTTTAAAACAATAATTAGTCTTTATCTTTATACTTTGCACCACTTTTGGAACAATCATGTTTCGTTTGTAGCTGCCTACATTATATTACAACCATCTTTTGATTAGCTATAACATTACAAGATATCATGAACAATCGAAGAAGATAACACCTTGCCCTAGTTTGGGTAAGGATTTAGCTTTCGAAACTTATGTTGTCATTTTCTCTGTACTTGATTTTTGGTTCATTAGATTTGTTTTAAGTTTAAAAATGAGGTATACAACCCGATGAGAAAATGCTCGCAATTGGGTGAAGCATGAAGTAGGAGAGGATTGGTCTAATTTGATTCGGTTGGACTAGCTAGTTT
>NW_019649100.1:0-1333 GCF_002806865.2 Cucurbita pepo subsp. pepo
ACGTCGGTGACGAAGGGGAAGGCTAGCGGGTGGTCATTGGTCTCACAATTGATGCCAACGATCAGGTCGAGATCGGGTAAAGGACGGAAAATAGTAAATGAATTGGAGAGTGTGGATATTGGTCTCCATTCTCTCCTTGGCCATGGGAGAGAAAACGAAAGCAATGATAAAAAAGCTGAAGTTCAAATGGCACAAAGAAGGCTTAGAACATTGGCGTCAAGTTTTGAAGGAATAGAGAGTGAATTGGATTGCATGTTCAGATGTTTAGTTAAACACAGAGTGTGTTTCCTTAACATGTTAGTTCATTGAATTGTTTGAGATCTCAAACATTCCAAACTCTTGTACATTTTAGCCACTTTGTGCTCACAATTTTATCTAAGATAAATATAACCCGTCATTCTTTGATAGTACGAAACTCAAACTCTTAATGTAGTGTAATAACTTAAGTCTACTGCTAACAGATATTATCCGCTTTAGTCCATTATATATTGCCGTCAGCCTCACGGTTTTATAACGCGTATGTGGGTGGATTATGCGTATGTGGGTGGATTATGAGATCCCACATCTCTCCCTAATAGATCCGTTATAAAACCATGAGGCTGACAGCGATACGTAACAGGCCAAAGCGGGAACTTTCTATTACAAATGATATTAGAGCTATTCATCGAACGATGCGAGACACTGGTTTAAGTAAGGCTAAACCCTCTCTATAGTAGATGCGCATGAGGCTGACAATGATACGTAACAGGCCAAAATAGACAATATTTATCTCCCTAATAGATCTGTTATAAAACCACGAGGCTGACAGCGATACGTAACAGGCTAAAGCGGGGACTTTCTATTACAAATGATATTAGAGCTATTCATCGAACGATGCGAGACACTGGTTGAAGTAAGGCTAGACCCTCTCCATAGTAGATGCGCATGAGGCTGACAGTGATACGTAACAGGCCAAAATAGACAATATTTACTAGCAACGGACTTGGGTTGTTACAAATGGTATCAGAGCCAGACATCGAGCGGTGTGCCTACGAGGACGCCAGCCTCCAAGGGAGTAAGGGTGGATTGTGAGATCCCACATTTCTCCCTAGCAGACGCGTTTTAAAATCGTGAGGTTGACGACGATACGTCACAGGCTAAAGTAGACAATATCTGTTAGCAGTGGACTTGAAGTTACATGTAGACAATATTCTATGTAAAGCTTGATTTCATTGAAACTAATGAGTTTTTTTTTTTTTTTCGAGATTCTTACAATTTCTTTAATTAAAATTAGCGATAAAACCGCATAAATTAAATAAGTAAAAATTGCAACATTTGTACCTAATTTTAATGT
>NW_019649101.1:0-1329 GCF_002806865.2 Cucurbita pepo subsp. pepo
TAGTGTCTCATAAGGCATATATGAACATAGTCTCATAGCATACCGGATCAATACATGGGAAATTCTTATGTCACAAGTAATAGTAGGTAGATAAACCACATAATATGTGTTAATCATACATGGTACAAATGTCTAACTTAACCAAAAGGTGATCCAACAATAAGCTTAATTACTTTCTTGGCCTAAATCATAATCACTAAATTTTTCAAGTCGATGTTCAAAAGTTGATGTTCGATTAATTGTTTAGGTTAGAAGTAGACGTTTGGTTAATAGTTTGTGTCCGAAGTAAAGGTTTATCAACAAGTTTAGTTCAGTTTCTAAGCTATAGTTTCATACAATTTTATTAATGGTAAAAAAAATAATAATAAAAAATAAATAATTATACATGCTTAAAGTTTCTGCTTTTCTTGAACTTTACCATTTTGGGACTCTGATAAAACCTGAACTTCAAATGATTTTATTTATAAAAATGCCCCTTCATGCTTCGTCTTAATTTAAGAACTTTTCTTTTCTTTTCTATCACTCCATGAAACTCTATTTCCTATGGTTCTTGAGTAAATAAAAGGAAAGGTGAGAGGTTTTAGACGTTTTAAATTCTTCTCTCCTTCAAAATTTTAGTCTCTAAAAGTTGCTTTATCATAGAAAGCTAGAGATAAGACACTCTTATGTCCTCTTTTCTTTTTCAGGTCGCCTCACCTTGAACAGGACCATCTGTTTATTACATAATTGCTTCACAACTCTTGTGAGAAAAATAACGAGCTTCTCCTCATAAGACATATCATCTCTCAAAGGGAGTGCTTCATGTCTGATAGCATGTGAAGGATTTGAGTGTGCTTATGCAGCATAAACATGTGTACATTTGAAACACATTATGCACATTGACGAGGGAGGATGATAGCATCCATTTGCCTATCCTATTTAGGATGTCAAAAAAGTCTACGAATCTTAGGATCAACTTACTCTTCTTTTTAAATTTCAATGACTCTGTCGTCGGTATGACTTTCAAGTAGACATAGTCATCAACAACAAACTCAAGGTCCTTCCTATGAGAGTTTGCTTAGCTCTTCAACCATTTTTGTACAATCAATATTCTCTTTATGGTTTTGTGTACTATTTGCATGTGTAACCTAGACCAACTACGACTCTAGAAGTTATTGCTTGCCTACCCCTTAAAAAAAAATAGTAGACCGAAACCTACACCTATACAAAGGATCGAGGGAGGATGATTGCTTGATTTCTATTATTATAGGAAAACTTCATAAGGTGCAAGTGCTCATCCTAGCGACCTGCAAACCATCATTTGATGAGCTTGTAAACAACTTTAGTCTA
>NW_019649102.1:0-1328 GCF_002806865.2 Cucurbita pepo subsp. pepo
CTTGTCCTTTAATTTACATAGGTGAGAATGACTCTTTTAGCTGATTCAATATGCCTACTCTTTTGGGGACTTGACCAAATAGGGAGTTGGGAACATAATATCATAAAATGGAATTCACTCATTTCCATATAAGGAAAGTAGATGAGTTGTTCTCTTAAACTGATTTCGGAACTTGAACAATGGGCCCCACCCTCTCATTGGCCCAAGAAGGACTTGGTTTGTGATTGGATCATAGACAAATTGTTCATTAGAGAATCAGTGGTACCTAAGGTGAAGAGTTAATTACAGGGGTAAAACGGACTTTTGACCCCGCTGTAATTATGAACAACTCGTGAATGATCGACTTGCTTGTAATGATTATATCAATGGACATAACTTATCCTATAGTGCATAAGAGGAGTGACCTATAGTTAATGAATGGAAATTGATTAATTAAAGAGTTTAATTAATTTGTTTCATTGGAGCTTATAATCTGTAGGTCCATATGGTCCCCTTGCTAGCTCATAGTATCAAAGGTGAAAGAAATCTTGAAGGGTTCAAATTGATATTTAATATATTAAATATATTAAATAAATAGAGAAAATATATTTAATTTGAAGGGATCAAATTAATATTTAATATATTAGATAGGTTAAATATAAATGGAGAAAAATATATTAATTTGAAGGGTTCAAATTAATATTTAATATATTAGATATATTAAAGGAAATTTATTGTATTTGATACCATTAAATATTAAATCAATTAATGTATTTTGTTACATTAAATAAAAATATATTTAAAATTTGAATAAGATTTAAATTAGTTAAATATATATTAGGATATCTTATAATATCTCAATATGATTTGTACAAGGTATAATGTCATAATATATTAAATACGCAAATATATTATTTGACAAACATTCTCCAAGAATCCATATAATTAGGACCTCAGGTTGAGTCAAATATAGATCAATCTCTTCCTCTTTCTCTGGAGAATAAAATTAATCTGTAGACAATTCTGGAAACCCTTTCTCCAATCCTTTTGTGATTTTCTTTCAACAGGCTCCCACAAGTCTTCAACTTGTGTTCAAGTTATAGTACGGAAGATCTTGTGGAATGTTCTGCATGGTTGGAATACTCTGAGTAGTCTTCTTAATAAAAATCAAAACGGTTTCCAATGCTTCTGCTACGTGGATGAAGAGTTCATTCCCTTCGGTGTAACCCTTACCACGTTTATAAATTTCAACATGGTTACCCGATACACAAAGCTTTTAATCCTTATCACATTTATTTCATTAAAAAAAATAATAACATGCATAAATGCGATGCCAAAATAATTATTTT
>NW_019649103.1:0-1328 GCF_002806865.2 Cucurbita pepo subsp. pepo
GGTGTTCTATTGTGAAAGTCTCACATCAGCTAAGTTAGAGAATGATTATAAGTTTATAATCAAAGTTCGAAGTATAGTCATGAGAGCTTATACTCAAAGTAGACAATATCATGTCATTATGGAGAGTCGTATTCATCTATGAAATTGATATTTATTCCGTTTAACCAGATTATGGTCGGTTTTGAAATGATATTAGGTGTTTATAAAACCGGCCTTATAATCAATATCCCTTCTTTTTAGCGAAAAGCCATCCAACCAAAGGGACCAAATTCTTCTTCTTCGACCTTGTGGGAGTCTTAGCCGAAGCCGGGGGCGATGATTTATGGGCCAACAATTTGTCCTTACAAACGATGACACGGTCCAAGTCAGGAGGGCTTGCAAATTTCACGCATCTCTTGTTGTCTTGGGGTGTGTTATTATTGCTGCTGCTTTCCTTTTCATTCTCGACGAATTTGAGATCTTCGTCAACGTCGGGGTGGATTGTGGTTGGCGGTGAAAGCTGCGGTTCTTGTTGGTCTGTTGCTTTCAGTTTATGGAGCTCTTGTTTGGTCCGGTCGAGCTCGTCTGTGAGGGATTGGAGGCAGAAGGATAGTAGCCCGTTCTCTTCTTTGGCTTTCTCTAGTCTTTCCTTTGCCCCTTCTAGCTCCGCCGTTAAGGCTCCTACTCTGCTCCGCGACTCACCGGATTCTGCCATCTGATAATATAATAATTTTTTTATTTAACATATATTAATCTTACGTGGTAAAAATCATCGGTCACACTGTTATAACCGTGTTGAATTAACCTGTCAGTCAAACGCATTTTGATTACCCCAATTTTGATGGTAATTTATTAGTTACATATTGGTTGGGTATAAATGATGA
Organism: Cucurbita pepo subsp. pepo; assembly: GCF_002806865.2. Taxonomy (NCBI): domain Eukaryota; kingdom Viridiplantae; phylum Streptophyta; class Magnoliopsida; order Cucurbitales; family Cucurbitaceae; genus Cucurbita; species Cucurbita pepo. Next base: position 864 of record NW_019649103.1, read on the forward strand.
GTTGGACATAAATATGAGCTTCAAAGTGAAGTAACAAAGGAGATATAACATAATTCAACTCATTAATTATAATTAATTCAAATATACGTTCCTAACCACAAAAAATAAAAATAAAAAATAAAAAATAATTATAAAAAAGCACATCCACATGTGTAATATGGTTTTTCGATTTTATTTTTAACTCGAAAACCAACATAAAGTTTTAATATAAAGGTAATCATGGTAGATAAATTAAAATTTTAGTATATGAACTTTGACATTAAAATTAAATTAAAATTAATTTTAAAAATTATATATTTAGCCAACAAATTTTAATATTTTCGAAAATTATCAAATTTACGAGATATAAGATATTAATATTTTATAAAATTATCAAATTTGTGATATACAAAATTGAAAGTATAATTTTATATATATAATGCATAAATTATGTTTTTTTTTTTTTTTTTTTTTTTTTTTTTTTTT
>NW_019649104.1:0-1325 GCF_002806865.2 Cucurbita pepo subsp. pepo
CACCGAGATCTCTCAGCTCCAGATTTCCGTTCATTCTCTACAAGTTCACGACGGAGTGCATCGGTAAGCGATAAATGAAACTCAAATCCAAGTAGAAAATAAGCTTCGAGTAGAAGAAGAACAAGAACTTGAATTCTTGATACAAAAGCATGATGAATTGGAGTTCTTGATCTTCATTATAATAGGCTAGCAGTTTCTTAGATCATATGTTCTTCCNTTGTGTGCGAATTGCTTGTAAATTTTTGTAGTTTAGTTATGTTCGTACTGGTCGGGTTGGTTTATGTTCTAATGACATTAGCTAACATGATAGACGATAAATGAAAAGAGTATCCAAGCTGTAGTGCGTGAATTTTTCCGAATTTGTATCCGTGTAATGTATCTACTTGTGGGCATGCTACAATAATGTTTCCTACTTTAAAGAATTATATTAATGATATAAACTATAGAATATAATTAATATAACGTCTATGTTACCCATTTATTAATTTTAATAATTAAAATTAATATAAAGTTTAATAAATATTTTCACTCAAGTTTTAACCAAATGTATTGTTTGGGGTCCTCTTGAGAGTCGAACAAGATAACGTTAATAATTTAGATTATTGTACACGTTTGAATTTTTAAAAGTTTACCCTTTTTTTATATTTTTAATTTTGATTTGTTACTTCAAATAAGTGACATTGACTAGTTGCTGGTCTTCCAGCTGGAATATTTTTAATATCAGTGATCGATGTCAAACTTAAATGGAAAAAGGGTTCGGTAGGTCCATAAATAATGGCGAACGCGTCCCATAAAATATATGTTCTTTACAATTGTCTGATGAAATCATGTCTACATGAATCGTCTTAAAATGTACGGTAGAAGAACTAAGTAGTCAATAAAATCTCCATCGACCAAGTATTGTAATATCTCTTACCTACTTGGTTTCAAGGTCGACCATACGTTCAAATAATCAGTGAAATACAATTTTTACACGACGGACTTGTTCCCTGGATTAGAGCAAGTGCGGCCAACTTTACTATTTATTTTTGTGAATATTAGGGCGGAAAATTTATTATCAGTGACTCCGACCCCACAAGTTAAATGACATCTTTAGTTGTGAAATAATTATAATAATTTTTATTATATTTAAAAATATGTATTTAATCATTTTAAATTAATTTAATATTTGAATTTATCGCCTCCCCTTTCTTTTACCTATTCCGACGGCAATTTCCGGTTCGGTTCGGTTAGAATCGGGTTTTGCTGAATGGTTCGGTTCGGAAGCTCATTTTTATTCTTCCTTTCGCGCCATTCTGCTGGCTTTGGATTTTGCAGTTCTCCCG
>NW_019649105.1:0-1324 GCF_002806865.2 Cucurbita pepo subsp. pepo
TTGTATCCACTCTGGCCGAGGGAGATGAGGTAGAGGGACCAGAACAGAAAGGAGGAGGCCATGTTTGTTGGTGACCATGTTCTTGCTAATGTGGTTGATGCTAAAGCGACCAGACCCTGTTCAAATTCTAATCAAATTTAATAACAAGAAATTATCATTCGAAAAATAAAATAAAATAAATAAATAAAGATACAAAACTCCATAAAAAAGTTACCCATTTCAATATTATTAACTTATGGCTAAAATTAAAGGTAAGGAAAAAGGAAGAAAAAAGGCAAAGCTCTTATTTTTGTAAAAAGAGAAAGCTGATATAATTGGACCAAATCATTGATTCACTTTTGCTCAAAGATTTCATCCCCTATGGCCTATCCTATCCTTAATGGTTACAACAATAATAACCAAAACCTTAAAATCCTCTAACTCATGTATCGAGCAAGCTAGCTCGGTCGAACCCTTTTTTCCTTACTTTCCACTAACTTCACATGAGGTCCTGACAAATCAATTCATAAACCGAACTGTGAGGAAGAATCCAGACTATCCTAACTTAGCTAGACACTTTTACTGGTGGACACAACACCACTCTACATCAAACAGAAGTTATTATGAGGTAGATATCTTATTGTGCCAGTTTCACTCGATAATTCATTTTATTTTTCATTTTGACCATTCACCCGCTTACCTAAAATGTCAACGCTATAAACACAATTAAGTAAGATATTAGCGAAATGAAACGGGATAATGACTCATCATCCATTTCCATGGTGATTACTGACTCATCATCCAAACCCAAAATAAAGAGAGAAAAGTTGAGTGACTATTACCAGAACGTAAAGAAAACCAAAAGCTAAGATGGTGGAATAGCGATCCCAATAAGAATCAGCAAGCGGCGCCACCAGAAGCGGCAGCATGGAAGTGAAGCCACACCAGCTGCTGACGGTCTTCGCCGCCGACGAGTTGCTCATCTTCATCACGTCCGTTAGATACGTCACCAGGTTTGACGCCACCCCTTTGAACACGAACCTCTCCATCCCCGATACCACTGCTCCAATTTTTTTTTTTTAATTATATTTTATTATTGCAATATTTGAGTAATTAGTCAAATTCTAAAAATAAAAATAAATTTAATTTTTGTTATGGGTTTGTAACGTGTTTAATTTTGATATTATTAAATATAACTTATTAACTTTGGTATCTTAGTTGACCACGCACATATTTAATTTATAAAATTAAAATTTTCCTTGTATTTATTCATTACATATAAAATGAGAAGAGTAAGAAACTGATTAGGTTTAATAATAATAATAAATAAATAAATAAATAAATA
>NW_019649106.1:0-1324 GCF_002806865.2 Cucurbita pepo subsp. pepo
TATGTGATATTATGTTATGTTATTTTATACTATATGATATTTCAAATTGTGCTATGAGATAAACGAAATGTCATGATATGCAACGATAAATTATGTTATGTTCTTACATGCTATGACATATTATGTTATGCCATAATATGTAATAATATATCATAATATGTTTTGAAATAAGGAAATCAATGATGCCCGAACCTCCCTATGCCATGTCATATAAGCTATGTTATACATGAAATGATGTATAAGAATTATATATGCATAATTACCAGGTTTAATATGTTATGAAAGAATAGAGGTTGTTCTTGCCTCATTTATTATGCCATGATAGAAAGTATGGGGACCTCATGCATAACTGTTTGCACACGTACATCGGGATACTTCTCCATTATGATGAGTACGAACGCATACACTATGCGACTGATTATGACAATCATGTTCACCATGATGATATGAGGACCGCTATTCCCTTGGGGTGTCTGACAACACCTCGTCGGCGAGTGGTAGCTCGACTAGCAGGCTCAGGAGGTGTGCAAGCCCGCTTGGTGAGTCCACGTTTGCATGTGTGAGCCATGTGTAGAGAAATACTACGCATGCAATTTAGACTGGACTGGAATACCGCCTAAGAGAATGAAATGATTTTTTGAATGATAAGTCTCACCATGTTGCATATGTTTGTATTTCACAACCGCAATTTAGACGGACTGGAATACCGCCTAAGAGAATGAACAAAGCATTGTCCTAATCTCCAAGACTATAAAATAAGATGAGTAGCACGTGCTTTGTTTCTATTTTTGGATACATCGTTTATTTTTGTTTCTTATATATTTTTTGATTGGTTTAAAGATTTGATTTTTAACGTGTAACTTCATGACATCGTTTATCGACTACTTAAAATGAAGATTTTTACATAAAAAATTTCACGTCATGTATACGATAACGACTTTATTATAGTAGAAAAATAAGATTGTTACAGAAATCAATGTCTTTTTTTTATAGAAACCCGATCTAAAAATGATATATGCAGATGTTGTTGGTAGTATAGTTGCAGTTGAAGGTATTCAGAAATCAATGGCTTACTTAATTATTATACTTAAAAATAGTATGTACTGTAAATGACTATATATAGTATGTATCTCAGATTGTTATATATCATAGATTATTATATTGTTAAAGTTATCTCATTGTTCTTTGTGTTCATGGAAATCGAGAGTGTAATTGGTGGTCATTACATGAATCATGAACCATATCATTACAAACTTATTAAAAAAAGCTACAAAAGACACAATAAAGATATTCATCTACACTATATAAAAAGTCTATGAACCCT
>NW_019649107.1:0-1323 GCF_002806865.2 Cucurbita pepo subsp. pepo
ACGAGAACCTATTTACTTTATTTACCTTCAATCCTCTAAGTAAGTAAGTAAGTAAGTAACCTTAACCTGACGAGCAAGCAAGACAAGAAGAAGATTATGAATTACAGGTACAGGAAAGAAGGGCAAGCTCAAGCTGCTGCTCATTAACCTCTAGCAAGAACAACAACAAGATTTCTTACAGGAAAGAAGGTCAAGTCCTCTCCTGACGAAGGTGTAGTAAACTCATTCAACTCTAAAGCAAGACAAACAAGAAGATTCACATTACAAGAAAGGGAAGCTCATTCACTCACCTGACGAGCAAGACAACAACAAACAACAACATTTATTANGCAAGCAAGACAAGAAGATGAATTACAAGAAAGGTGTAGTAAACTCATTCAACTCTAAAGCAAGACAAACAAGAAGATTCACATTACAAGAAAGGGAAGCTCATTCACTCACCTGACGAGCAAGACAACAACAAACAACAACATTTATTACAAGAAAGAAAGGTAAATCATTCAACTCTAAAGCAAGACAAACAAGAAGATGAATTAGGTAAAGGTCAAGCTAAACTCTATTGAAGAAATAGAATCAAACAATATTTCTTTATCTTCCCGTACCTTATACTTCTTGATTGAAAAAGGACTAATTGCTGAATTCAAGTTCATTGTCAGACTCAACCTCAAGCAAGCTCCTGTTACAGTCTTTATAAGAGGAAGGAATAGTTTTTGTTTCAAGAAGAAAGCCTTAAGCAAGATGGGTTCACTCCCTCTTTCCCCTGCCTGCCCCGTAACCTGATTGAATTTCTTCTATTATTCCTTAACTGTAAAAGGATGAAGAAAAGCTGCTTGCTATTTTCCTCTGGCTGGATTCTTTCTTCTCGGTCTGGCTCGCGCCTTAGCTTTGGTTTGTTCTCCTTAACTACTGAAGGCACTCACCTTCTTTCCTCTCCTCCCTTCTTTGCAAGGGTTGAACTCTTCTTTCACTCACTGTAAAGACTGAACTAAAGATGAATGAGACTCAACAACTCTTTCCTCTGTCCCTTCTGGAACTCATGAACCTCGTAAACAGGGGTTTAACTATTCGAGAACAAGAGAAAGCTATTTGAAGGTCTGTCTTTCCCCCCGTATTTCTGTTCTTCTGCAATCCGGCACCTAGTAAACCCGGTCTCATTGGTTCTTTCTCCTTAGCAGGAAGTAAAGGTAAGCTCATTCATGATCCTATCCTTGAACAAGTAAACACTCGACTCCTTGTTCTTATTCATTCTCTTTAACTACTGAACCTGCCCTGGAACCTCTACAAGTGGCTTCGCTCCGATGCATTCTCCTTAGCTACTTCACT
>NW_019649108.1:0-1321 GCF_002806865.2 Cucurbita pepo subsp. pepo
ATTTTAATTTTCGTTTGTTTCCTTTTATTTTTCTGTCTATACTTTGTAGAGTTGGCACTTTTGTACTCTTTTTAACTGGTCAAACACTGATGAAAAGTTTTGTTTCTTGTTAAAAAAATTCATGTCATATTTTAAGAAAAGAAAATAAGTGTCTAATATAATTTTAAAATCTTGTAGGTTCAATCGTATAAATTTATACCTCTAGTTTACCAGATTGCTTCAAGAATGGGCTGCTCGAAGGATGGTCAAGGCACAAATAATTTTCAGGTTCTTAAGGCAGTAGTAAGTTTCTATTGGCATTTGATGTATGGGTTTATTTTGACGAGACCTTCCAATTGTGCAGGTAGCGTTGGTTTCTCTCGTGAAAAAAATGGCTATAGACCATCCGTACCACACAATACATCAGGTATTTGACTAAATTTTTCTGTCAATGTTATACTTTCACTTTGCTTTTTAGACATTTTTTTCAACTGATTTTTGCAGCTTCTTGCTCTGGCAAACGGTGATCGTGTCAAAGATAAACAACGCAGCAGAAACTCATTTATTGTGGATATGGACAAAAAACTTGCAGCGGAATATCTATTAAAGGAGTTAACATCCTACCATGGAGCTCTGATTAAACAAGTATTTCATAAAACTTTGATTTTTTCTTTAATATATGGTTATGTTGAAATTTCACGTGTATGCATATATAAACTAAACCTACTAACATAGGTCAAGCAAATGGTGGAAATTTATATCAAGCTTGCAGAATTGGAGACAAGGAGAGAGGTCAGTCGTGAAAAGAATTTGCAATTATGTTTCTTTCCACCCTGGGAAGTCCTAGTTAGTTTTCTTTTCAATATTATCTTTGACTTTTTAAAATTCACCCACCGTGGGGCTCAAACCTACGACCACAAGGTTAAAAGCCTTGCGCTTTACCAACTAAGCTAGACGAACTAGTGTAATATTATCTTCGACTTTTTGTGAAAGTTTGATTGTTTTTTTCCCCAAATTGCACGGCAGGATACTAATAAAAGGATGATACTTCCAAGAGAACTGCGTAGTCTTCGGCCACTGGAACTTGTAGGTTTTTCTCTCTCCATTTATTAGGTTAGGGTTTTTGGTTAATATTCGTAATTCAATTCATGATTCAAGATGCATGTTTAAAGGAATGTTCTTTGATCGTATCAGTAATCTAATTATTTTTCCTGGAAATCAGAGAGATTTTATTTAATATAGTTTATCTGGTAAACTTTGATCTATTTGAAGACATTCAGGCCTTGCCTGTTCTCTATACATTTGTTTTTATATATTTTTTATTTCCAAGAAATTGGCTGTG
>NW_019649109.1:0-1318 GCF_002806865.2 Cucurbita pepo subsp. pepo
AAAAAAAAAAAAAAGTGTTTTATTCCCTAAGCTACTTTTGAATGGATGAGATGAATTTGAAGAGACAAAATCTTTAATGTGTGGTTGCCAAATTTACTATAGAGATATTAATTATTTCCGGGCCAAACCCCTTGTCACGTCTCGAAGGGACCCACCCCGACAATAATATATCTTCGAATAAATTCAAACAATGTACGAGAATTTGAACGATAAGTTTTAAGAGGATGATGTCACTTACCACGACAGTATGGTCATATTACTAATTTGGTTGAGTTGAGTTGGGATATTTTTTAGACTCAACTCAATTGTCTGGGCTATCGAGTGTTCGTATGACTCAAGAACTTGACCATGGACTATCAAACTCGATTGAGTTATATTTTTTTCGGTTTGAATTGAGTTGAGTTTTTGAAAAACTAAAAAAATTATGGCTGGGTTGCAAGTTGGCGTTTTTTGGTCTGATTACCAAAAAATAGAGTTAGAACTCAACTCTACTCTTATACCGTACCTTCAAAAAAAACATTTGACATTTGTAGCTGATGTTAATTAATGCATTGTGACTGAGAATATTTAATATATTTAAGTCGAATATAACTAGTATGTTAGATAAATAGATTTTTTTAAATAATTAAAAAAATAATAACAACTCAACCCAATTTAACTCGAGTCGAATTGGGTTAGGTTATGAACTCTATTCAGATTATTTAAATCATCAACTCAAAATCTCAAGATGAATATAATAAACATTACAAAGAAACGTATTAAAAAAACAAGAAGAATGACATGTTTGAAAGTACAAACAGTTTTTTATTTTTTTATTAAAAAAAAAATATCCATTTCAATGGGATGTCTACTCAACCCCATAATTGCTCCTTTTTTTTATCTAAGTACACTCTAAACCAATAATAAATAAATAAATAAATAAATAAATAAATAACCTTTTAATTTCTTAGTGGAAAAAATGTTGTAAAACCACCACCTTAATTCAATTATTATTTTTATTAATAACACTTTACAATTAATTAGTGGTGCACACTTGGATATCATTATTAAAAAAAAAATTATTAAAATAAATCAAAATTAGCAAACTTTATTATTATTATTATTAAGATTTGATCTCCTATCTTAACAAAACTATAAAAAAATAATAATAAATTCAAATTTATTTAATTAATATTAATATTTTGCCTTTTGACGTTAACTTTTAGTAAAAAGAGATGGAATGAGAACGAACTTTTATCCTATTTAAAAAAGTTTACAAAAATTAAAATATAAAAGATTTCGTATATAGAGATTTTTTTTTATAATTATTATTATTATT
>NW_019649110.1:0-1318 GCF_002806865.2 Cucurbita pepo subsp. pepo
AGCAGAGTGCACGCTGCAAGGAGGTATAATAATATTCCTTTAGGAGCAATTTATTACTTATTATCTAGAGCAACATTGAGTAGCTTGTCAAATGTTGGTTTCAGGTTATTTGAGTATCTATCAGAGAATGCTCTTAGCTTCCCTGTGATTCATCACATTCAGTTTCCAAAGGGAATTCACAGGTAGTTAAATTGTTCATTAACTTGATTATTATTTGAAGTGTTCAAGCAATGAGTTTTATTTTCCCTTGTTGCTTATAGAGACGACTTGGTTATTGGTGCTGGTTCCAATGCGGGATCCCTTTTGGTCGATGGCCTCGGAGACGGTGTCCTGTTAGAAGCCCCAGATAAGGATTTCGATTTCGTAAGGAATGCATCCTTCAATTTGCTACAGGGTTGCAGAATGAGGAATACGAAGACCGTAAGAAAACTGTTTTCTTATGAAATTTATGCTTATTTTCTCGCAATTTCTTTACTATGTCTTTTATATTTCTTAGAAAAACATTTGAATTATTGGTCAAAGTCTGATTTCAAAATCCGATAATGAAATCATTCTTAGAAAGTAGATAATAAAACAGCAAGAAAAACTCGTAGGGAAAATCGAAAGTTGAATATTAAAGGGTTATCAAATGTGCCTTTGAGTAAATTATAACTTTTTCTGGATTACATCCTTACACACTTCACTGCAGGAGTATGTTTCATGCCCATCTTGTGGCAGAACATTGTTTGATCTTCAAGAAATAAGTGCTGAAATTCGGGAAAGGACATCTCATCTTCCTGGAGTTTCTGTAAGTTACACAGATTTTGAACTTTTATTAAATGATGATGATGTAAAAACAGCAAGATTCAATTTCATTTCATTTCTTCCTAATGTCATCAGATTGCAATTATGGGTTGTATTGTAAACGGTCCTGTGGAGATGGCTGATGCTGACTTTGGGTATGTTGGGGGTTCTCCGGGAAAGNAGGAAAGATCGATCTTTACGTTGGGAAGGTAACGTCCCGTCGCATCTAATTCTTATACTTCAAACTGATAGTGTATGGTAGTGTATCTTATACTTCATTCTTATCTTCATTGACTGGTAGTGTATCTTGATAAGAAGTTTTGTGTGTTCTACAGACCGTGGTGAAGCGTGGAATTGCAATGGAGCATGCAACGGAGGCTCTAATCCAGCTAATGAAAGATCATGGCCGGTGGGTCGACCCTCCGACAGAAGAATGAGAGAGACGTCGACGTGGTACGTGGTAGTTCTGGTTCGGTAGATAAAAGAAAGAGGAAAGAGATAGATGAGGGGAGACCACAGCTTTAATTTGTGTTGT
>NW_019649111.1:0-1318 GCF_002806865.2 Cucurbita pepo subsp. pepo
GAACCTATTCCTTCTTTCCCTAGATCAAGCTATTTGTTGAATAACCTTTCTTTACAGGAGAGTGAGTAAATTCATAGTGTTATTAGATCAAACTTCGGAGCTGCGTAACCTTTATCAAATAGAGAGATGAATGAGATTGAACTACTTCACCAGAAGAAGAAGAGAATGAAATAATCAGAATAGAATCAGATATTCCTATCTATACAAGAGAGTAAGTAAATTCATTGGCTACTTCCCCTATTTACCTTATTCATTCAATCCTGTAACAGAAAGCAAGACAAGCAAGATGAATTACAGGAAGGAAAGAAAGAGAAGCAAGCTCAATCACCGGAACCGATAGAGAAAGAGAATGAAAGAAAGATCAGCGACTTCCCCTTTTCTTGACGATAGTCCCTTCAGCGGCACAAAGAAAGAAGGGAGAGAGTGAGATAAAGAGAGTGAGAGTAATCCTGCATTATACTTCTTGAACTAGGCTGAACTCCGATCCTCTTCGAAGGGAGCAATTCCATTTCCTTCACCGAGAGCTACTTCACCGTACCCTACTATTCTTTCAATTCATGAAATCCTACACCTATTCTTTCAATTCATGAAATCCTTCACCGGACCTTTACTTTACAGTCTTTGAATAAATGAAGGGACAGGAAATACTCTACTGCTACTGATTGAACAGTAAACTCCTCCCCTCTTCGAGGAGAGCTCCTTCGCTCCTTAGCTGCTTTGAAAGACTCAACCAACTATCAGGGAGACAAGAGAAATTCTCTTTTTTCAATCCGGAACTGGACAGGAGAGCTACTTATACTCTATTTCTTCCCTGACCTTGCCTTTCTAGCCCTGAGCAACTTCTGGCCCCGCCCGATATGACCGGAAGGAGGTAAAGTGGCTTCCATTGCCTTATTTCAGGAGTTAGCTGCTTGACAGGAGAGCGACTTACCCTACTCCGGAACAGGCACAAAGAAAGAAGGAAGAAGACTCAGACAAGATTCATTCCCCGGGGAATCCATATTCCCGATTTTTGAGGTCATTTAACTCTTTTACATAGGTTGGATGAGAAGAATCAGGTAAAGATATTTTACGGTCTCTGATCTTTCCTCTCCCCATGTTATTCACTGTAACCTCGGGAAAGCATATGAAATGAATTGACTCTCTCTCCCTGCTGATTGAACAGTAAGAAAAGAAGCAAGCTCATGAACCTGAACCTTCTTGCTTTCACTCCGGCTCCAGAACTAAATCACTTGTCCCTGAACTCGGGTGGTTGAACTGTAAAAGATAAATACTCAAGCTAGATGAATGATTACAGTTCGAGAATCAATGAAAGGAT
>NW_019649112.1:0-1315 GCF_002806865.2 Cucurbita pepo subsp. pepo
AGACGTCAGCTTAGGTTAACCAGGTAAATGGCTTTATTACTGACTTGGTTGGATGAATTGTTTGAAGTATGAATGGTATGTGCCTTGTGTCCCTTGCACATGTCGTACTTTGCGATTGATTTATATCTGTTTATTATCTTATGATATGGAATTTGATATGTTATGTTGTAATTATGAGATTTGTCAGGTTATGGAATATCCTGTTGACATGCTATGTTATGAAAATATTATACCATGTTATATACTACATCATGTAACATCATGAGAATATATGAAATGTTTATGTTATGTATGAAATGAATTAATATATAAGATACATGCCATGACTTTAAACTATGGAGAGCTCATGCATATTGTATGTTCACATGCATTGAGATACTTTCCCACTATGATTAGTAACGGCATGTATGCTACGATGTTATGATACAATATTGTGTAAACCACAATACTATATGCGCTCCCTTCTCTCGTGGTATATCGACAATGTGAGTGTACACTAGTCAAAGGTTAGGTCAAGGGGGTATGTATGAATTCGTTTGGGTGTTCATATGCATGTACATAGGTCATGTGTAGAAAAGTACTACATATCCAATTTTATGAAATGATAGATCTGAAACATGATTGCATGTAATTACATTTTCCTGACCCCAATAGTGGGGTTACTTACTAAGTATTTCTTAAAATACTCAAGTTACGTGCTACACTTATTTTTTCAAGTAAAGGTAAGGTCCCTCTGCACAGACGATGAGATCGCGGTGACAACCATGAAACCAAAACTGGGATAGATGTATCCCTATTGTTTTTCTGTAGTAGCCCTTAGATTAGATCAGAACAAATACTTTCATCTTTTTTATTTTATTTTATTTTAATTCGTGTAATTTCTTTTTCGCTACATTATTTTATTTATTTTGCAATGAACATGTAAGTTTATGACTTTGTTTAAATGAATGTTTCCACGTGTAACAGTCTTATTGGCTAGAAAGTTGAAAGTAAACTAAATGGAATGGATATTAAAATATAGAGGAAAATAATATTCTTAACGCATATTAATGTGCTAAAATTGAGGTGTATGATTTGGACTGTTTGTAAATACATAGTTGGTAACACGTGTCAGCATGCATTAAAGTATTTGGGTGCAATTCTCGATGACAAGTTTTCCTTTTTGACACGTGGGTAGTGTACTTCCATATTCGTAATCACAAATTTTAATGAACTCTTACAATTTTTTAATTTCATTTGAATTAGGGAAACTTTTAGTTTCATGCCTCTCCACCACAGGTTGATCTTATTTAGTTTTTTTTTTTTTTTTTTTTTT
>NW_019649113.1:0-1314 GCF_002806865.2 Cucurbita pepo subsp. pepo
AAAAAAAAAAAACTTCAAAATCAACTAGAAATTGCAGTTTAAAATAAAATATAAGTCGATAAATATTTGAGAGTAATAAAATGAAAAAAAAATGTGAAAGATAGAGTGACACCGTGATCATCATGACTAACAGTACTCCATCATGTTAGAATCATCATATGTCCTTGTCTTTTCTTCAAAACACTTTTAGATAGATTGAATATTGAAAATATTCTATCTATTAAGGTTAGATATACGGGGAGTCACAAACCTTATCAAAAAACCAAATGATATACAAATCATTCGAAACTTGGTCGACTATCGCCTACCATAGATTCACAAATGTGTAATGTCACACGTCATACTCATGAAAATTATTCAATTCTCACACGAGTAGACAATTGCACCCAAGGTTTTAACTTTAGTCATATGATATATTTTCTTGAATTTTTAAACACTTAGTCTTGAGATCAATTAGATATTAACTACCCATCCAATCCGTGTGCATCACAAGTCGTAACCACAAAAATTCCAAGGTAAAGGTTGCATCTGCTCGGGCTCAAAGGGGGGCCTGCTCGAGCTAACTGCACATGGGATCTCTATTTCAAGCCCGTTCGATGTCCGTTTGTCAGTTTTTTATCTTAGTTTTGATAGTAACCTTATTTTAATGTTCATTAGGTATCTCTAGAGGAAATTTGGAATTTTTGAACAACTATTCGACTAAAGATCAAAGCTCAACAAGGTATGCGTCAGACTTGTAAGTAATCACACAAACTCCTAGAAAATAATACTTGTAGGGATTGCTTGGATTCGCATGTATACTAGAACAAGTTGACCCTAGGGATAGTTTAGCATGACCTATACCTAGAAATGTGGAATAAATGCGCAATTATATGCTTTTGTATGCGAAAAAGAATGTGCTAGGTCTCGTTTGCTGTGTTGGAGGATAAGATTTTGTGAAATTAGTGCTCCGGGTGCTTAAAGTATTATGCATAATTAGGCTCAGCGAGTTAAAATTTTTGGAGTTAAGTTTAAAGTATTTATGCATAACGAGGCTTACCTAGTTTAAATTATTAGGGGTAAGTTTAAATTAATTTATGAAAAACTAAATGAGCTAATTCTAATAGTACAATTCTAATTTATGATGTTGGACTTGTAGATAAAATTAAATTTTAGAGAAAGCATTACACTAGCATCAAGGGTTCGTAGTAGCTTTGACCTAGGACAACCAAGTAAGTGGTTTTTCTATCAGCATGATTAGAAATTGATGTTGTATGATGACACGTGCCCCGTGGTTTTACACGTGTCATATGCTTGATATGTGTGAAATGTTTA
>NW_019649114.1:0-1313 GCF_002806865.2 Cucurbita pepo subsp. pepo
CTTACCAAACACTTCAACAATGTCCCACTTACACATCTCAAACACAAACAAAAATGGTTTCCGATTAAGTTGTTAAGCTATATTTTAAAAAATAATAATAATAATAAAAATCTCATAAAATTTAAATATCAAACATTTATAAGTCATAGTGCATTACTAACCTCGGTTAACTTAACTTTTTTATAATAGGGTAGTATTGAGTTAGACTGTAACCTTATTTTCAGGTTGGTTAGGTTAACCCAACCAAAAAACATCATGACATTTTTCATTTTCAAAAAATTCAACAAAAATCAATTTGTAAAGCTGAAAATTAGACAAAAAAACATGCGACTCTCTAGAAGGTTAGAAGGTTAGTATGAGACAAAAGCTTCAAAAAAACTTAGGATAATTGGGGTGGGAGATAAAATGGAAAAAAATATAAATAAATAAAAAAATCCCTTTTGTGATCTTTTTGTTTGGAGAAGCTATACAATAATCATGGACAATTAGTAACACATTCAACTGAAAAATCTCATATTGTCACATTACACAAAAAGAAATAAAGTGGACATTCATTATTTCAATGACAAATCATATTCATGCGACAAAAATAAAAATAAAGTCAAAAGTTGATACTTTTTTCTAAAAAAATCAAAAATCAAAATATATGTAATCAATTAAGAAATTTATCGCGACATTCGAATAAATAAAGAGTTTAATAATAAACCGATCACATTTTAATGAGAGTAATTCTATCCATTAAATTACTGAGAAAGATATTAAGATGGTAATTAAACACTCCCGAGTTTTAAATGAATTATTTTGGAAGAAAAAACGTTAATTAATTTATTTTAATTTATATAATATATTAGGTTTTTAGTGAGTGGAGGGATAATTTTATAATGGAGAATTATTGAAAGAGGCCCACTGAAAAGAAAATGGAGGAAGGCCATGATTTGATGTTCCATAGGCATCAAAAACAGCCTTTTTTCTGAGTTACCCTCTTCTTTACACTTCCTTCAACCTTCAACGTGGAAAAACAATTACCTGTTAAGATGACATTATCACATGCAATAGTCTTACCAATATTTGTTACAATTTAATTAACATGACATTTTCACATCCAATAATTTTAATAACATTTATTAACGATCAATCCAAAATTTTAGACCATATTTTCTAAACTTAAATAAATATCTTAATTAATTGAGTTAATATTAAACAGGTTGAACTTAATGAACCATAAATGATTCTTCTAAACATTTTATAATTGGAACTATATTGCAAAATTTCACATTTTTTAAAATTATATTAGTGGTAAACGAGAGAAAGGA
>NW_019649115.1:0-1313 GCF_002806865.2 Cucurbita pepo subsp. pepo
TTAAAATGAAGTAAAGTAAAGGCAAGAGAAGAAGGAAAAAACAGAGATCTCCAAGAGGAGATGAACCTGGTAGGAGGAGAAGAGGAGCAGTATGAACAAATCGGCGATGGTAGGCTCCTACAAGGTGGAGGAGGAAAGGAGAAGAGGCAGCATCCAGAGAGGGGTAGTCCTGGTGTGGTGCAGCAAGTCGGAGTAGGAGGCTTTTGGGAAAGGAAGATTATGGCTATGGCTATGGGTGTGGTGTTTTGTTTTGGTTTTTGCTTTGGGCGGAAAATGGAATGCGGAACGCAACTGTAGCAGTGAGCGACTGTGAAAGAGACGGAGAAAGAGAAGGTAGAGAGGTGTGGGGCCATCACCCCAGCAACGGCCCCCACTTTTGTCCCTCCTTTAGCCTGCACTTCATTTCAAACAGGTAGGGTCGCGGAGGTAGGGTCGCTCCACTCCGCCTCCGCGACGCCTATACTTTCTCTTCGTCTCTCTCGCTCTATGCAACGTTATTGGCAATGCCCTTACATTTCCATTCCCATTTGGTATAGCTGTAAATAAACCGTAGATCCACCTACCCCTTCCGAATTCTTCTTCCATTTGGATTATTTATGCTCGCAATCATTTGAACTTGGAATGGGATGGTAAAAAGTGGGTTGAAGGGGGGGTGGATGAAAATAGTGGTGAAGGTGGATAAGTGAAATGTCGGAAGTATATAGAGGAGGACGTGGAAGGAAGCGACGAGAAAAGGGGGAGATGGGGAAAAAGACAAAGGTGAGATGGTAGCGTGTGTGAGCGACGGCCGTGCATAATGAGTCAGGGGGTGGGGCAGTGAATAATTGAGAAAAACGTTCAAGGGGTTTTAGTTCATGGGATTGGGAACTGGCCTATGTTGAACTAATTTGATAATTAATTATCAAACTATTTTTTTTCACTTGGGTAACTAATCACAACCTTTGCACTAATTTGTGCACATCTAACCAACTGGGTGCATGTGAAAAGGGAAACTTAAAGTAGCAGTGGAAAAAGGGAAATGGCAATACATGGAGATGGAGGAGAGGAGATTCAAGATTCATTGGGAATCGCAGAGCATTGAATAAACGTTTCCACCAAAACATCAAAAAAGTAATTTGGAAGCACATAATAAAGTGGGTACAAATTAGTCAAAGCGAGCAGTTCCCCCAACTTTTGTCATTTTGACTCTCTGCTACACTCCCTCCCTCCTACATTATTTGTTTCTTACTACCTCATTCTAATTCTAGAACCATAAATTACATTGTTTGTTTCTTACCATCTCTGATTGGAATATGCTGCATTGTTTGTTTCTT
>NW_019649116.1:0-1313 GCF_002806865.2 Cucurbita pepo subsp. pepo
AAAAAAAAAAAAAAAAAAAAAAAAAAAAAAAAAAACTCTATCCTATTGTTCCTTCAGCGGAATCTTAAGTTCAGGGATCAAATTCGAAAACAGAACCTCTTTAAACAATATACGAAGAAGAAGAATGATCAAAACATAGAGAAATTCAATTTTCTTCGATATTCTCTTTCAAAGCAACTTGAGATAAGAAATTGCAGGAAAGTAACAGATAGATTCCGAGACAACGAACCGTTTCGGATTGCAGCGAGTAGCGATGATTCTTGTTGGGGAGACAGGAAGCTTCTGCACAGCCATAAACCTCTGATTTCCTTGGCTTGCTCCCATCTACGAATGTGGCCCCCTTCATATGCTGAATCTCCTATTACAGTTTGATCTTCACAGTCTTCATCTTCAGAAGAATCGCCAAAAACTTGCTTCAGGATTTCCCGCTCATCATCCAGCTCTTCCCCCATTTCCCTCCGGTCGTCGCAACCTTTCATCCAGCACATTCCTTTTTTAGTTAAATTATAATTTCTTTGAGCAATTTTCTTTTTTTTTGGGGGTGAAATTTCGCCGTATAAAAGTTTCAATTTAATATCTATTATTTGAATTATACGTAATAATTTTATAATTTTTAATTTATTAGCATAATTTAATTTAAATTTAATTTGATTCAAAAAAAAAATTATTATTGAATAAAATACTAATTACCATTTTAACCCGGTAGCAAAATCAATGCAATTTGCAAAATTGATACCCATCAACCTCACCAACTATATATCGACTTTGTCTACACTCCTAGCCATGCTATATCCAAACAAACTAATAGATTGCTACAACTACGAACAAATTTTTCGCTAGCATTTTAGCAACAATAACAAAATCGACCAACATCTTAGTTATGCAATTTGCAAAATTGACACCAACCTGTTTGTCGGCTTTGGTTAGTCGAGTTAGATTTTCAAGACTTGTGTATACTCTTAAATATGATATACGCAAATAAACTAATAGATGTGCTACAACCACGAACAAATTTTTACTAGGGTTATTAGCCACTTGTATACTTCAAAACTATCGCTATTTACGTTGAAAACACTTCTAAAATCTAAAAAATTGACTTAAAAGTATTGTACAATTGAATCAAAATCTATTTGTATTTGATATAAAGATAACGTGAGCATATAAATCTTCATGAGCTAATTTAATTAGCACACTAATTTCCTGCTAATCATCATTCAATCTAAGATTAAAATTAAGATGAAGAGAATAGATTGATGGGATAAAAATGTGAGTGAGAATAAGAGGCCTCATTGTAGAAAACTTAAAAAAAAAAA
>NW_019649117.1:0-1313 GCF_002806865.2 Cucurbita pepo subsp. pepo
CCCCTCCGGGGTTAGAGCCTTCGGAGTTTGACCCTCCGGGGTTTGAGCAATGCTTCCAACCGATGCACCCTCCGGGGTTTGAGCAATGCTTCCAACCGATGCACCCTCCGGGGTTTGAGCAATGCTTCCAACCGATGCACCCTCCGGGACTTCTGTACTACTTCCAATTGGTGCAACTGTTGGAGTTCGTGTTTCATGTGATCCAAGAGCACGAAATGAAAATTGATGATCAAGATTCACATCACCAGTGACATCGCCGAAAGTGGCACCCACTTTTGCACAATATTGCCAAGCAATCACTAAAAAAAGGGTGTGAAAGAGCTTGAAACCTTTGCCCACGGCCATTGTCTTCAAGTTGTAGGGTTAGGGTTACAAGCTCGTTTCACAAATGATGAAGCTGTGGGTGTTTGAATTTTTCTAAGATAGTGAAGCCCTATATAGTTTGACGGAAAAACTATATTGAGAACAGACCACCAAATTTAGAGAGGCTCTTGTATTTTGTGGGTTCCCGAGTATTCCAAGTATAAAATGTTTGACTACTTACATATCGTTCTATTATGATCATTTTATTAATTTTTCCATTAATTTACCTATCACGAAGAGAATATGATAAAAGTTTTCATGTTTGAATTTTACTCCATCGAGATGATCAAAGAAATCGCATTGAATAAAAATTTTAATCATATGCTTGCGATAGCAAGATGAGTTGCACACGTGTTCTCTATCGCATAGGTAGAAGACAATGACGTGATTGATTTAGTTGAATCATCCACTTTTTTTTTTTTTTTTTTTTTTTTTTTTTTTTTTTTTTTTTTTTTTTTTTTTTTTTTTTTTTTTTTTNAATTTTTACTTATGTCGAGCATTTTTTGATTTATTGATGGGTGTGAATAGTTCATTAAAGGGACCTTCACAAGAATATATGAGGAATATTAAGTATTAGAAAGACTTAAAATAAGCTCCGAAACATGAAAGAATATGTAAGTAGTCAGTTCCCGGCTTTTCTCAAGTAGTACAGGTAGGAAGTAACCCTAAAAGTTAAACTTGACATTGTAACACCCGAGCCTCGATGAGAAATTAAATACCCAATTTTTTCTTTTGAGTCAAACTTCCCGCAATTTATTGAGGATCTTAGATGTCGAATGTCAAGATAGATAGAAAAGAAAAATGCTTAAAAAATCTCACCAGCTTACAAAAAAAATATAAAAGAAAATAGTAAAAGTTTTGAAAAATCTGTCAAAGTCAACCCGAGGTATGGTAATCACCTACTCACAGTTCCAACGAGAGAAAAAAGAAAAAAAGAAAAGAAAAGAGGG
>NW_019649118.1:0-1312 GCF_002806865.2 Cucurbita pepo subsp. pepo
AAGATCAAAGAATTAATGACTTCCAACAATTTCAAGTCCCTCTATTAAAATCCATATTACAAAAACAAGTTCAAGAGGTTCTTGCATAATTTTGCTTTGTTTATAGCTAATAGCACAAATATTTTGACAAATTAACATAGATTTTGTAGATAGAAATCTTCAAGAATGAGAACGGAAAAAGAGCATAAAAATTTTTGGAAAACAAAACTTGAATAAATTTTTAGTTCAAAAGCTAGTTATCTAGAATTATGGAAACAACATTATTGTTAAAAAAAAAACTATACGAAATACAAAATAATTGTGAAACACCATGTCTCTACTACAAAACTGGAAAAAAATTCAAAATGAGAAAGTTGCAAAAATTTTACTATAGCCATGCTTTTTTCTTCTAATTTTGAATCACGAGTTTGACAATGTGAGCATGGTGATAATTTGTATCGGCTACAAATACATACATGACACGGACTTTTGGCAACAAATTAAAGTTCATATCAAGGCTACCTAATCTTTCAGAACGTTCATGATATTTAAAAACATGGGATAAAACGAAATGAGCGAAAATTAAAACTAGATGAAATATGACACTCATATAACATAGTCACATCATCATATAACATAGTCACATCATCATCTAATATAAAGCATAAATGACATGTGCAAAAACCATTAGACATATTAATTTTATTTTCATGCTCTTAAGGTTGTGTCCTATGTTAATCTTTGGACATGATGTAATATGGCACTCATCATTATATAGCATGCTTAATATGGAAAACATCAACATATTAAAATAAACGTCATGCAATCATCATACTCGTCGTAACGTCATAAGTGCATCAAACATATCATGTACGTCATATATCCAAATATATAAATTACGTACATTATCATGCATCACAGCTCAAACATTATACTCATACATCAACAGAAGTCATACATCATAATCTACTAGTATACGGCATCATATGATACAACTCATACATCATCATAACTCATACATCATAAATGGCAACTCATACAATTTCTAGCATATCCTAGAGTAAGACCACTTACCTAATTAGCTTAAGTTGTTGTCACTAATATATTTGAAATTTGAATGAGATTAAAATTAATTAAATATATATTAGGATATCTTATAATATCTAAATATGATTTGTATAAGGTTTTATATCCCAATACATTAAATAGGCAAATATATTATTTGACAAAGATTTTTCAAGAGTCCTTATAAATAGGACCCTCGGGTTGAGCCAAAACACATCAATCTCTCACACTTTCTCTAGAGAATGAAATTATATCTCCAGAGAATTCT
>NW_019649119.1:0-1310 GCF_002806865.2 Cucurbita pepo subsp. pepo
TGTCATGACCCAATTTTAATTTTAGAGGTTTCGAGATATCAAACTGCGATGAAAAGATAAATTTTGCACACTTTAAAAGATATACAACACCTTTGTCATAAATTTCAAGTTCTTTACAAACAGAAAAAGGGCATGGGATACAAAGAGAATTCAAAATCAACTTAAAAAATTAAACAACTAATTGATGTCCCAGGTCGAATACATCTAACATACACATCGTGTCGACACCGTTTTGGAGAAAGGTGTAATTATAAAAATCTACTTAGTAACCAACCTACTTGTAGGCTGCCATCGCTTCATTCTTCTATTAGGTTGCCACGACTTTCCTTTGGTCTATAAGAAGTTACGGCTTACCCTTTACTGTGCTTTAAGCAATTGTGTAGGTCCTTTGTTGTCCGTAGTGCCTCTTCGAGATTTGTTCCTAAAACAAAAAAAGTCGTTGTAAGACCACTGGCCAAAGTGATGAGATATCCTTGTTCGTGTTATCCCCTGAAACTTCTTTAAAGAAATCAGAGCATCGATGTTAGTGTTCTTAAATGTTAAAATTACCTTTATGGCGGAATCAGCCGAATCGAGTTTCAAAACTTCAAATTTTTATTTAACACATCCTTTTTTTTTATATTGACCACTCTATTCAACCACGATATTCACTTTGTTCCAATCAAATTAAATGAGACAAATTACCAATCATGGGGTAAATGATTTAGAAATAAACCAAGAAGCAACTATTCAAGTTCTGAGATACATCAATGGTAGTCTATTTCGGGTTTTGCATCTTTCTCGGGAATTCAATAATTTCTTGAAAGTCTAAACAGCAAACCAATCAAAGTCCGTCTCTTTCTGGGTTTTGCATTTTTTTTTTGGGAAATTCAATCATTTCTTGAAAGTCTAAAAAGCAAACCAATGTGTATAGATCATCCCGGTTTTGCATCTTATGGTAAATTCAATAATTTCTTGAAAGTCTAAAAAGCAAATCAATGGGTTCAGATCATTTGGGTTTTGCATCTTATTGGAAAGTTCAATTATTTCTTGGAAGTCTAAAAAGCAAACCAATGTTCTAAAAAATTCAATTATTTTTGGAAATCTAAAAAGAAAACCATTGTTTCAACTTTTGCATGTTCCTCTTAAGTTCATTTATTTATTGGAAGTCTAAAAAGCAAATAGATGTGTCCAGATCATGAGCAAATACTGTTTAGAGTTAACTTGGCACATATTTTCACTCTTGGGAAGATAACAATTTGATTTTCTAAAACACAAGTGGGGTGTTATTGACCTACACTCTCGAACTTGAGACACTTAACTTGGGGGGA
>NW_019649120.1:0-1309 GCF_002806865.2 Cucurbita pepo subsp. pepo
TTAATTCGATTTTAGAGATTTTAGTGATCGTGAATTACTGAGTTCACACTCCATACAAGTTCTTACTTCTGATTTACTATAATTTTCATATCGTTTAATATCATAACATAGACTCGGTATCGAATATATCCCAAAAGCTTTTATTTTTATTTGACCGAGTCTTGTCCATGGTGAAGATGCAAACGAGAACCAAAGAAAAAAAAAAGCTCGAGGTAAAGTTATAAAGAAAATGAAAAGCTACTAGTCCCTGTTCAATGAATAGAACTCTCCACAATGATATGATATTGTTCACTTTGATGCTCTCATAGCTTTACTTTGGGCTTCCCAAAAGACCTCACACCAATAGAAAGAGTATTCCTTGATTATAAAACCATAATCATTTCTTAAATTAGTCGACGTGGGACTTTCATCCAACACTCTCTTATAACCTTGTTTATTTAGATAAAGAAGCCATAACCATTTGGTTTATAATTGTTTTCTCACATGTTTTCAAAATTCATACAAAAATTTAAAAACTAAAACAAAAAATAGTTTTTACAAACCTATTCTTATTTTTAGTCTAAATTTAATTAAGAATTAAAATATTATCTTAAAGAGATGAAAAACATCGTAAAGATTTACGAGATACCGAGCAATCGAGCACAATTTTCAAGGATCAAAAACCAAAATCAAATGGCTATCAATCCGAGTCGTCCCGTGCTCTATGCTCAACTAAGAAATATATACTTTTAGCATAAAGATGAGTGTCTTTCATGCAAGGAGTATTATTGGTAGACCTACTTAAGTATGTGGAGATCCATGTGCTGTGTACCAAAGTGAAAAACTAGGCAGTATTTAATTACCTGTATAGCTGTTCAAGTTCGTTCTTGAATTTTTGCCTTGCCTTGTTCCCTTCTTAGCTTTAAAGCAGAAGCAGCCGCTCCTCCTGACTTTGGGGTCCGTGGATCTTGTACCAACATAACTTTGCCAGGAACTTTTTGTAACTTTGCATCTTTTGCTATCTGTAAAGTTATTAAAAAGAATGCATTGTTCAGAAGTGGGATCTCATTCTGCATACACAAAGTAATAGCCATTTAAATTTGCATTCTGAAGTTAAAAGAATGAAGATGAATAATCAGAGTCCACCAAAAGATTCAAGCTAATCTTACTAACGAAGGAAGATCGATAGTCTGTTGAGGATTGTTGGGAGGGAGTCACACATTGGCTAATTAAGAGGATGATCGTGGATTTATAAGTAATGAATACATCTCCTACGAAGCTTTTTGGGGAAACCAAAAGCAAAACCATGAGAGTTTATGCTCAAAGTGGA
>NW_019649121.1:0-1308 GCF_002806865.2 Cucurbita pepo subsp. pepo
AAAAAAAAAAAAAACTCACAAAACAAAACGTCGAAAGTAAGAAATCGCGCGAATCTGAGGCGCAAGAGAGGCCGCCAGCGACGATTGCCTAGACTTTTCGTGGCGGCATGGGAGTACCGGAAATCAGGGACGAGCTAGGGACGAGCAAGCGCAAGATGTAACAGAATCAGGTTTTTATAGGCGAAAACCCCGTGTCGAAGGAAATTTGGCTTTCACGCAAAATTTTCGAAACTTTCGCTACTGAGTGAAATACCCAAATTGCCCTCTCAACCTTCTAGTAGTTCTAAATTATTGTCCTTATCTGTCAAAACATTATTATTTCACCTTTTTACCCTCCGTGCAATTATTAAATAAAACAAAATTTAAAAAAATGTTTCATAAAGTAATAACATATAATCTCTTTAATTTCATTAATTAATTCCTTAAACTTAATCTTAATCAATAATTACCATAACTTTAGGATTAGTTATTTCAGACCAATTATTGAGTTTTTTTTTTTAATTTTTTAATTTTTATTTTTTTAAAGCCTATAAACACTATTTCTATGGTTTTTTTTAATAATAATTTTAAAATCTTTTGATAACAAATAATTGGTTTTAAAGAATTAAACCAAAACCGTTTTTTCGAAGCCTCAATTATTAATTATTAAAAAAATTATAAACACTAAATTACTCTTAAACTTTTAAAATTATTTTAAAATATTATTAAACTTTTAATATTTTAAAATTTTTAAAAATTTTAAAAAAATACTCTTTTAATTTTAATTTTTTTAATTCAAAAATATGGTTGTGGTGGGTGTATGGACGGAACCATTAATACTAGTTTTATGAGTCGAATAATATTTTGTAAGTTTATGGGTGACTAATACATGAATAAGTGTTGCAATTTTTATTAATAATTATGTTTACATAACTCGAGAATCCAACCAACTTGGACAACTCAACTGTTGAGTTCGACCTAACTTGGATAACTCGAGTTGGTTTAAATTTTTTTTTTAAAAGCTCGACCTAACTCAACAAATAATTTTTAATATTTATCAATTTTAAATCGTATATATTTTATAATTCATTGAACGTACACGTGGACAATTTATAATTTATTAAAGGATTAGATTGAAATACATTAAGGTAGAGATGCATTTTAATAAAATTTAAAAAATCAATACAATAATTTTAGGGTATTTTTAAAAAAATAACAAAAAAATATTATTTCAATTTAAATAACTAAAAAAAAAATATTTATATTTTTAATAGACAATTTAATTTTAACTGATTATATATACACTAATTAATGAAATATATAAATACC
>NW_019649122.1:0-1306 GCF_002806865.2 Cucurbita pepo subsp. pepo
TTTCTCAGATTCAGGGTAAGATGTTTTGTGTGTAATTGTCTTTCTGGGCAAAAACTAGATAGAGCAAAGGAGGTTGTTTTAGGGGTAATTAGCAATGTAGATTACACAGAAATTGGCATAATTCCCCTAGGTAAAAATACCTTAAAACAAAACTGAATCCTTTTAAACCAGGATGTTTTATATCCTGATTGTACGAGGATCCAGCATGTTTATATGGTGTGTTTGTTGACGTAATAAGGTCGGGGAGCGTGACGTTCTAGCTTGACGAAATAAGCTTATTCCTCACTCGCCCTGCACCTGCAAAATGCAGTTACCGAAGGAAATTCCACTACGCCTTCGGTATTGGCACTCAGTGGATGGAGCCTTACATGAAAAAGATTGTGTCTCGGATGATATATGTTAACAACCACGTCAACCATCACATCTGAGTTCACCAATCACAACCTTAGTAAGGAGTTAGGTGGGAGCTTATTCACAGTCAAACGTCAAACGTGCATATCTCTACCCGTTGCTGTTTGAGTATTGGCCAAATGCCGTCATGGCCTGATCCATTCTCCTATGTGAAGGCTATCCACAACAATAGCTTCACATCATTGTCTGAAATCATGGTCCTAGGTGCGGATTTGGTTAATGGAAACCTTATTATATGTCAAAAGGTCAAAAATCTCAAGAGGCAAGACTTAATAAGGTATTAGCCCACTCACCCTGCTGTAGGATAGTCCTACGATGCAGTAACCGAAGGAAATGCCACTACGCCTTCGGTATTGGCGCACAGTGGATGGTGCCCTACAGATTGTTCTACTTCGGATATTATGTTAACAACTACGTCAACCATCACATCCGAAGGGAAGACTAACAACCCGCGATAGGAGTCAGGTAGTACCTTATGAGATGTCTAAACGTCAAACCTCAGTATCTCTACCCCGCTTTGCATGATGAGGATAATGCAGTAACCGAAGGAAATGCCACTACGCCTTCGGCTGGTGCGCACAGTGGAGGGTGCCTAACCTCAAAAGGAGGTTTCCGATCTATACATCGGACAGGGTTAAGGAGTGAGGGATACTTTTAGTTTGGATTTAGCATTTATTGGGATTTCAGAATAGTGATGTATCTTTGAGTGTCCGTGTTTATACGTGGATTGAGTTATCGTTTTATGTGTTTTGGCAGAAAGAGCCTGTAATGCGATATACGTTCAGTGAGTGGCTTTGTCGTGGTCTTTGTTGTTGGAGGGTATTTATGGAGTTTGTGTAAGTGTGTACATGTAGGGTATTAGGGAGGTCCGATTAATGTTTCAATTGGTGTTTAG
>NW_019649123.1:0-1306 GCF_002806865.2 Cucurbita pepo subsp. pepo
GGCAGATTGAGATGATGTTTTTGTTATACAAGCCAGCAGGTGTAGTACTCTGGATAATATATCAGGAAAACCAATTGTTTTATGAAGTTCGATACCGTGGAGGGTCGGATCGGAGGTATTACGAATACTGCTGAAGCTTAAATTCTTTTTGCTGATGGTCACTTCAGTTTGTGAGATCACTCATCCTTAATAGATTTATGGAATAACATGAATGTAATTTGTGATATGTACAATATGGATGAGTACTCGGATGGATCCCTTTTAGATTTCGAATACAACGAATAACGAATTACCATATGTGAGATCCCACACCTGTTGGAGGGGAAACGAATATCATTTGTTTCCTCTAAAAATCTTCTCAACATTTGGCCCAAATTCAATCATTAACCCATAGTTGTTATTTCATTTAAAAATTTTAGAGAAGAAAAGTTGGAATTCTTGAATTGATTTAAACTTTGTAATTTCCAACTTATAGGGTAGAGGTATAATTAGCACATGCATTCACCAACATTCTTATTCCTTGACTTTTCATATTAGTCAAATTGCTCCCTTTTTAAATGCATGTTGATGTTCCAAAGTTTTATATAAAGTTCCAATAATAAATGATATCTTTCCTCCCCAACTCTTACGGGATACTGTTAATACTATTTTTTTCACAAACGAATATGATTGTGAGATCTTATCTCGGTTGGAGAGGAAAACGAAACATTTCTTATAAGGGTTAGCATACGAGTTTTAAAACTGTGAGGCTAATGACGATATGTAACAGGTCAAAGCAGACAATTAGTGATGGGCTTGGTATCAGAGTCAGACATCGGGCGGTGCGCTAGTGAGGACAGCTGGCCCATAAAGGGAGTGGATTGTGAGATCTCATACAAGTTAGGTATAGACAAGAATTCAATAAATAAAAAAATTATTTTGTACTTAAAGAAAATGGTGGCAATGGGAATGGATATGAATTTTTCAAACACCATCCATGTTTGATTTAATTGGAGCACATGGGTCTCAATATTCCCAATATTATTTTAAGTAATCAACTTATAAATCATTTTTTTTATTAATGAAATTATATTTTAATACGACCATTAAACCAGACCAAGTGTAAACAAGGATTGGAATAATGTAAACCCTAGTTGGGATGACTGATATTCCTACAACCAAGCAGCAGTTCAAGGCTATTCTACGCCATCTGTTCGTACTACGAAACTCCTGATTAATACTTTTTATGGAATGGAATTTGGGTGCTGACATCACTGATGATGACCACCAAGAAGTCAAAGGTCAAAGCATTGAAGGGCTGAGATTT
>NW_019649124.1:0-1306 GCF_002806865.2 Cucurbita pepo subsp. pepo
CAGTTATCGATATCAAGATCTCGCTGCTGTTTCCCATTTCGTGTGTTGACATTCTATCATTTTTAACCAAATGTCTGTGTTATGCACCCAGTCATCTGGTGAACATAGTTGGAAGGATCGGAGTGGCTAGCCGCTTGCAATTTGGATGACATTGTCCTGCTGTGCCCTCAGAAGAAAAGGTAAGACTCCAAACTCCAAACTCCAAACTCCAAATCCATATTCTGCAGTGATTTACATGAGATTTCAGCCTTCCTGACTTCTGCTACGGTATTTTGTTTTTACACCTACAAATAAATTATACCTAAAGATTAGACTCGGATTGCTTCAAAAATCACCTCTTAGGTACTAAATTTGGTGGACTCTTGTATTGAATGCTGGTAGACTTCTTGCATTTTTTTTTTGTTAACCAAAACAATGTTCCAAAAGTTCGAGTTGGGTTGGATTGGTGGCCTAAGTAACTCAAATAGAATTCGTAACCCAGCCTAATCCAACCCTCTATTTTCGGGTCTATTTTCGGGTTGGATTGAGTTATCAAATTATTTTTTTATTATTGTTTTAAAAGATTCTATTATTACCCGAGTACATTCCTTAATGTTAGTATAATTAGTCAAGAAGTGAAGTATGAAGTTGCAATAAATAACACTTAAACTTNAGACTTTTTGTTTTTGACGGTGGAACTAACTTTTGATGTCATAAGTTTTATTTTCTTTCCATTTTCATTTAACAACTTTCTTTTAATACACTTCGTAATTGAACTGCCATTGCCATTTTGGTTAAAGGTTTTTGTAACGTTGGAGTTCGTGAGCAAGATTTAAAATTATTGGTTCATTTGATTAATCTTGATCACAATAATACTATCTATAATACTATCTATATTGATCTTATTGATCTTCAGTCGTACCAACTTAGTCCATTACTATATATATCAAGACTACCAAATAAAATTTTGATTTTCTTCGCAAAACAATAAACAAAATATTAACAAAGGTATATATATATATATATATATATATTTTTTCGTTTCAAAGATTAAGCGATTTTTATGAAACAAATATATAAATTAAAAATATTATTGAGATATTGACCATAATACTACTTTTTTATTTATATATTTGTTTCATAACAATGGCTTAACAAATATATAAATAAATCATTTATTTATTTATATTTTTTTAATATGTAAACAAATTCATCGTTATTTTTATATGTACTCAACAAATATATAAATAACTTTTTTTTATTTGACTTATTAGACAAAATAATAGTAATAATAATAATAATAATAATAAAATATTGAACATGAGGG
>NW_019649125.1:0-1304 GCF_002806865.2 Cucurbita pepo subsp. pepo
GTTTTTTTTTCAACAAGGTCTTATGTTGGTTATGTTGATTGCTGTTTTACTTATCGTTAGGCTTTGATGAAAAACGTGACGAATGCTATGAAGGAGACGAGGATCCCTGATTTATTGACATCGGTAATATTCTGAACTATATTTTGGAGTCTTTTTCCTTTAAATCATCATTGCTTATGTTTTGCTTTGCTTTTGTGCAACAGCTAAATGCATTGCAATATAGGAGAATGGATTTTGAGGAGTTTTGTGCTGCTACGTTAAGTATCCATCAACTCGAGGCTCTTGATAGGTGGGAGCAACATGCACGGTGTGCTTATGATCTGTTCGAGAAGGACGGAAACAGAGCTATTGTTATAGAGGAACTGGCATCGGTATGTTTGATTTGTTTGTGCTTGTGATCAAACGTCAGTGCATCCACACACTTAAGAACTTAGTTATATCTTTTTGCATGAGCAATAAGGAAAACGTTAAATCTTGACTGTAGACATGGAATCCTCCACGGGTTATTTAGATTTTCTTGTAGAAGGTAAACTAGAGGAAGTCTGTGAGATCCCACGTCGGTTGGAGAGGGGAACGAAACCTCTCCTTAGTAGACACGTTTTAAAACCGTAAGACTGATGATGATACGTAACAGGTCAAAGCGAACAATATCTGCTAGCAGTGAGCTTGGGCCGTTACAAAATCCAATTCCTAATATGTTGTCAGAAAGTTCATACTTGATTTTATAACATGCATGGAATTCTTGACATGGAAATCTTACCTACAGTTGGGTGGAGTTGCAAGACCCAGAAATGAACTCTAATCCCTGGTACTGTGGACATTTCAGGAACTTGGCCTCAGCCCGTCAGTACCTGTTCATGCCGTTCTTCACGATTGGATTAGACATACCGACGGAAAATTGAGCTTCCTCGGGTTTGTCAAACTGTTACACGGACCTTCTAGTCGAACTTTGGCCAAACCATTGTAAGCTTTATAACTCAAATGTTGAAGATTTGTCAAAAGTATTGAGTGTGATAATTGAATCAAATGGCTGAGTTGAGAAATAGTTCGATTTCCATTCAGCCCGAGTTGTGGATACTCGAAACAGGGACAATGATCCAGTGGAATGAAAATGCAGGTGTTGGAGTAGTAGGAGTAGGAGTTATCTCACTGTATTTGTATAGGATTGAGTCAAAAGTGTTGTGTTGAAGTGCAAGTGAAGATAATCATCCAAGGTTTTGAGAGGGTGGCACTTGCATTTCCAGAGGTTTGAACTTCTGGATTGTAATTGTGAGGTTTCTTACGAGGAGTGTCTTCATCTATTA
>NW_019649126.1:0-1303 GCF_002806865.2 Cucurbita pepo subsp. pepo
TATTGTATGATTGATGTCTCTTGGTTCATATCAAGAGGTGACTAGCTTTGATTCCAAGTTAGGCGTATCCTGTTTGCAAGGAGCTTGAGATATACTATTGACTCCATGCATGGATCTCCTTCTTTTCACGAAGTGAGCTGCAAGGACGAATTCAAATGGTGTTTTAGAGCCCCACCCTACCACGCACGAGAGTTAAGGGGAGANTTTCAACCATATAAGCCAAAGAAAGGCTTTGATAAAACAATTCCGTAAGACATCCTTTTCCTTGTTTAAGGGTGACCAATGAGGACTACTTCCAAGTAATGTGATCATGTCTTCGGGCTGTGCTAGGTGCCGTTTAAAAGGCATGAGAATCGACTTCCAAAATGATTGCGAAATGGGCAAGTAATGAAGAGATGGAGGAAGGATTTGTAGTTGTTTGTAGATGTGACGGCCTAAGCCCACCGCTAGCAGATATTGTCCTCTTTGGGCTTTCTCTTTCGAGCTTCTCCTCAAGGTTTTTAAAATGGCATCAGAGCTAGACATTGGGCGATGTGCCAGCGAGAAGGTTGAGTCCCGAAGGGGGTGGACAAGAGGCGGTGTGCCAACAAGGACGCTGGGCCTTGAAGTAGGAGGGTGGATTGTGAGATACCACATCAGTTGGGGAAGAGAATGAAACATTTTTTTATAAGGGTGTGGAAACCTCTTCGTAGTATATATAGCTCACAATATATGCTAGTAGTGAGCTTGAGCCGTTATACTTATTCATCAACAACTAGTAGCACCAACTTGTCTTTAGGAGAATGATAACCCTTGTGTCAACTATGTTTTCGAAGTTTATGCTTATGCAAGTCCGTAACAATTTTAAAGATAAAACGTTTTTAGACATCTTTTCACTTGATTCAGTTATGATATACATGTGATAACGGTCTAATTTTTTAAGGAAAAAGTTCGATCGTTACATTTATATCTTCTCATATCTCCGAAAAGACTAAGATTATTATTGAAAAACATCTATCTTTTCTTGTGGCACAGTTTACATTCATATTATCATTGTTGTTTCTTCAGATTTTGAACCTAACTTGACTTTGTAACCTAAGAATCTTTCTTTTAATCACTTTAAATTGCCCTTTAAACTGTCTCCTTGATAAGGCAGCCACTTTAAGACTTAAACCTATTTGAATAAAAACCATTTCATTGCTATAATATGAAAAGGAATTAAATTACTACTTACGGGTTTGTACAGATTTTTAATGGAGCGGAAGGAAATCGAAGAGTTTCTTGAGAATCCTACTTCTTTCAGATAAGACCCGGCTTTTACTTT
>NW_019649127.1:0-1303 GCF_002806865.2 Cucurbita pepo subsp. pepo
AAGAAGATTTAACATGGAGTATGCATTCCAACCCCGCAAACATAATTTGTTTTTGTGACCCTTAATTTTGGTTCAACTTTGATTCCTTTCTTTGCAAAAAGATATAAAATTATCAATAAAATTATAAACTTATCTTTCCTTGGAGTGGAACCCATTGTTCTATAAATTGCAATTCTCAAATTTGATTGCAAGTGTGAACGTAAGAAGTTTCATACACAAGATCAAAAAATTAATCACTTCCAACAATTTCAAGTCCCTCTATTAAAATTTATATTACAAAAACAAGTTTAAGAAGTTCTTGCATAATTTTGTTTTGTTTATTGCTAATAGAAGGAATATTTTGATAAATTAACATAGATTTTATAGATAGAAATCTTCAAGAATGAGAACGAAAAAAGTGCTTAAAAAATTTGGAAAACAAAACTTGAATTAATTTTTAGTTCAAAAGAAAGTACAGTATTGTCAAAATATATATATATATATATATAAGAAATACAAAATAATTGTGAAACACCATGTAACGATTTAGATTTTCCATTTTTACCTTTATTTGGTTAAGATTTTATTTTTATTTCTATAAAGGACAAGATATTATGTTATGCATTTATTCCGATCAGAAAATGTGCAATTTTAAAACGAGGAAGTTATTAGAAATTGTAACGTTTGGGTTTCTGGAATAAAATCAAATCAAATAAAAATAGAATAAATAATTAAATGTAATCTCTCCGTGAATCGAAGGATTTCCTGCCAGACTTTTATTACCTAATAGAAACATTCCCATTTATCTAAATTTCCTTATCCTAGAAACTCTAGTATGCTTTATTGGTAAATGTCTTGAGATTAGTTTTATATTCCTATGCCCAACCTTTTACATTCCTTGAAAAGATCCTCTCCAAACTTTCCTCCGGAATGTTGGGGTTGCTCTTCAGAGGAAGAATCGAGTAGGAGTAAGACATTGATGTTTGGGCTGTTACATTTATACATTTGGATATATGATGTACATGATATGTTTGATGAGTATGACGTTATGACGAGTATGATGATTGAATGACGTTTATCTTAATATGTTGATGTTTTCTATATTAAGCATGCTATATAATGATGAGTGCCATATTACATCATGTCCAAAGACTGACATAGGACACAACCTTGAGAGCATGAAAATGATATTAATATGCCNCTGACATAGGACACAACCTTGAGAGCATGAAAATGATATTAATATGCCTAATGGTCTTTGCACATTTCATTTATGCTTTATATTATATGATGATGTGACTATGTTATATGAGTGTCATATTTC
>NW_019649128.1:0-1302 GCF_002806865.2 Cucurbita pepo subsp. pepo
TGACATGTCTGTCCTAAATGACAGTTCCAAAACAAACTTGCTATGGAGGAGGACTTCAAAGCTTTTTGAGCCCTGAATGGGTTGGATACAAGGCAGTGTGCCATCAAAGACACTGTGTCCCGAAAGGGGGTGGATTGGAGGTCCCACATCGATTGGAGAAGAGAACGAGCGGTAGCGAGAATGCTGGGTCTCGAAGGGTGTGGATTTGGGAGAAGAACGAAACATTCTCTATAAGAGTGTATGGAAACTTCTCCCCAAACGTTATAAAAACATTGAGGGAAATCCTGAACGAAAAAGTCTAAAGAGGACAATATTTGTTAGCGGTGGGCTTGGGTCGTTACAAATGGTATCAGAACCAGACACTGGGTGATGTGTCAACGAGAAGGCTGAACCCCATCGAGGTAGTGTGTCAGCGAGGACGCTCGGTCCCACATCGATTGGAGAAGAGAATGAATGTCAGCGAGAACGCTGAGGCCCGAAAAGGGAGTCGATTGTGAGATTCCACATCAATTGGAGAAAAGATCGAAGCATTGTTTATAAAGATGTGTAAAACTCTCCTTAGCATAAGGATTTTAAGGTAAAAATTGTCGGGCCCTATTCATCTCATCCTACAGATAATTAAACTCTAGGCTTCTGCTGGTCTCGGGTTGCTTCAGTTCTGCAACCTCAACAGCTTTCGGTCAAAGATCGTACACGATTTTCTCTGCTCCTGGGCCCTGTTTGTGCCCCCACTTCTTCAATGAGTATCTTATCATTTCTGCTCATGCTCCAATCCACACTAAACCTGTTGTTAACGCCTGATTAGCAGATGACCATGTTGTCTCAATTTCTTACATCAAAAGTCTTTTATTTCTTATTGCACCTCAGCTCAACAACATTGTGGCTGCTGTGATTGATGAACAACCCTAGCTCGACTGGTCGAGTCAGCGGGCGGCATTCGTGAGAGAAGTTTTCGTCGTTCAATCTCGATACGAGAAGCAAAGAATTCTACTCCCTTCCTTAGTATGTCATATTAATCTCATTTGACATGTCCCGACATTCTAACCATCGTTAGCCCACCGTCAACAGATATTGTTTGTTTTTGCCCATTACATATCGGCATCAGCCTCACAATTTTAAAAACGTATTTATTCCCTTTCCAACCAATGACTTTCACATAAGGAATCTTTCAAAATACTTCGTTCTCTCTCCAACTAATTACTAGGGAGAGGTTTCCACACGTTTATAAGTAATGTTTCGTTAACTTCTCCAACCGATACGTGACTTCACAAGTGCAAACATTTTACTTACTAAGAAAGTTTT
>NW_019649129.1:0-1302 GCF_002806865.2 Cucurbita pepo subsp. pepo
AATCGATCCCAAAATCGACTTCCCTAGCTGGGGGCAAACCTAGCAGATCCTCCGGAAAGACATCTATGAACTCCCTGACGATGTGTACCGATGAGGNGTAGCAGATCCTCCGGAAAGACATCTACGAACTCCCTGACGATGTGTACCGATGAGGTTTTTTGTTTGTTACTATTATCTAAGGTCACGCTGGCTAGAAATGCACTTGCGCCACTACGAATCAACTTCTTAGCGCTTAGCGAGGTTATGACGCTCGGGACACCTTTAGAAGTGGCTCCCTTGTAGGTAAAGCTGTCCCTTGACGGGAGCCTGAGAGTCACTATTCGAGTCTTGCAATCTATCAAAATGCGATTCCCGCCTAGCCAATCCATACCCAAGATGACATCGAAGNCCCCTGACGAGAGCCTGAGAGTCACTATTCGAGTCTCGCAATCTATCAAAACGCGATTCCCGCCTAGCCAATCCATACCCAAGATGACATCGAAGTCTTGCATACTTAACACTATCAGTGTAGCTTCGATGACACGCCCTGCTATTGTTACTCCACCTTCCTTAACCCTATGGGTAGCTAGCAACAGCTCGTGAGCACGGGTAGACACTGATAGGGTAATCTCTAAAAGTTCTTTCTCTAGCTGTGCTAGCTCTACAAACTCTTCAGATACGAATGAATGTGTCGAACCCGAATCAAACAACACTAATGCAAGATGACCAAATACGGGTAGCGTACCTGTGACAACCGCGTCAGGCTGGTTGCCTGGCTGTTGTTGCATGGGCTACAGCTCGCCCCTGCTGATGTTGGCTGGCTTGGCCCCTCTGATGCTGTACTGCAGGCAGGTTGACACGCTGATCGTTTCTCTAAGGGCAATCCACTGCAAAGTGCCCTACCTGACCGCATCTGTAGCAGGCGCCTGTTCCTGCTCTGCATTCCCCCGTGTGAGGACGCCGACAATTAGGGCACAAGGTCATGTTCCGTACTGGGGCTCTCCCTCGCCTATCAGTGCGGCCACGGGGTGGTCTGCCAGTTCTGGGGTGGCTAGGGTATGTCCCCTTTCCCTGGGCCGCAGTGTGGGATGATTGTGCTATTCCCAACTGTAGCTTGTCGGTACGGGGCGAGTCGAGCAGGGTCGCCACCTGAAGGGCTTTCATATAGACAAAGGATGACTGGGATGCCACATTCCCCCTTAGTTCTTCCCTCAGGCCAGCGATAAATCGTTCGCCCTTCAACTCCTCAGAACTAACATAGGCTGGAGAAAACCTTGCCAGCCTATTGAACTCCAAGTCATAATCCTCCACTGATCTGTCTCC
>NW_019649130.1:0-1300 GCF_002806865.2 Cucurbita pepo subsp. pepo
CTTATCTTTTCTCTTTCTTACATAAAAATTACATTTTTTTTCTAATGGTCGATACATAGGTATGCACATTTGATACATAGGTATGCACGTTTACTAGTTGGTTAAGTTTTCACACATAGATTTCTTTCGATTTGGTTTATCTTTGAAACTTCTTCCAAAAGTTCATATTTAATTATGGGAAACTAAGGTTAAGGTTATTGTCTGTGATTGACTTTTTGGGTGGAAAGAGTCTGCGTTAGAACTGATCCTCCGTAGTAGAACGAATTCAAAATTAGAGTCTAAAATGATAAGCATAATTTGAAATGAAATTAGAAATGAAAATAGAGAAATGTTTTTTTTATGAGAAAAATACATGTTTTTTAGATTTGTTAGATTTGATATAACTCTACTTTTGAAAAACTATCAATGCACGCCTATGAAGTTGGAGTTACGTGTCTGTATTCTCTAAATTTTTGTCTTTGAAGTTGGAGTTATGGGTCTTGATTTTCTAAAAATGTAACATTTTCTGGAGTTACGGTCTAGATTTTCTAAATTTTTGTCTCTGACGTTAGTATCAACATTGTAACCTTCCCAACCTTCCCATGACATATAAGCTACTAATACATTTCTTCCAATGCAAGCAAGTTCGTCACTAACTATAGTAGCATCCTTACATTTCTTCCAACGCAAGCAAATTCGTCACTAACTATAGTAGCATCCTAAAATTTACTCTTTTTCTATGCATTTACCCCGGTTAAATTTGCCCTTTTTTAATGCATTTACCATGGTAAAATTGGCCATTTTTTAATGTATTTACCACCGTAAGTCTCTAAATTTTCTTTTTTTTTTAAAAAAAATATATCTATTTGTAGTAGGTCAATTTTGAAAAATAATTTTAATTAGTTATTAAATAAATTAATATTGTGACTTTTTTATTTATTTATTAATTTTAATAATTTTTTTTAAGGTGTAATTTTTAGTTATTTATTATTTTAATGGTCTAGTGATTGAATGGTAACCCTGTCATGGTACTGGCCCGGGTACGATTCCCGGTCACTGTAAATTCAGTTTTACGAATTGCGATGAAGAACTCCGCGCTGGATCTGATGATGTGTGGGGTCTCATCCCTATTCTCTGATACATTCCGACGACGATAGCAGCAGATCGGAGCTTGACCTTTCATTTTTGTTGTTTTATTTCCGCATTCGGAATATGGATTGCTGGCATTGGGACGCTGAGAAGAGCTTGAATTCTCCCTGCATGTCGTACAAGCGTTCGGAGAATTTCCTTCTTCAATTGTTCCCAATGGCCGATGAATTCG
>NW_019649131.1:0-1298 GCF_002806865.2 Cucurbita pepo subsp. pepo
CAGAAGGTACTTTCGTCGAAGACGACGTCGCGAGACACGTGAGCTCGCCCCCCTACAGGATCATAGAGTCTGTACGCCTTGCTCCCGGGTTCATAGTCGATGAAGACGACCTTCAGCCCCCTGGGATCAAGCTTGGCTAGGTGGGACGTGTTACCTTCATGTATGCGACGCAGCCGAACACGCGGAAATGATGTACCGCTGGCTTTTTGTTGTACCAGGCCTCATATGGTGTCTTCCCGTCGAGGGTTCGGGTTGGTGACCGATTGAGGAGATAGACGGCCGTTATTACTGCCTCTCTCCAGAATCTCCCAGGCATCCCGGCCGTCACCAGCAATGACCTCACTATCCCAACGATGGTTTTATTTTGGCGCTCCACCACTCCATTCTGTTGGGCGGAGTAGGGCGCCGTTAGCTACCGTTGTATGCCGATCTCGTCACAGTACTTACCGAAACTTGCCGAGGTGAATTCTCCACCTCGATCTGTGCGCAGCACTAGCATCTTCTTCTCACATTCGGCCTCTGCTCGCGCTTTAATGCGCTTAACCGCCTCTGCTGCCTCACTTTTCGCTTGCAGCAGGGTCAGCCACATGAAGCGGCTTTTGTCATCGACTAACAGGAGGAAGAGACTCTTACCGCCTGGGGTCGCCGGCTTGGTGCGGTAGAATGTTTGAGACGGAAAGGGTGTGCGCCTCTGTTTGCCGATGAGGCACCCGTCGCACAGCTTGTTCACGCCTTTGATTGCCGGAAAACCGTGCACCAACTCCTCTTCTGTAGCTTTTCTAGAGTAGGAAAATTTAAGTGCCCGTACCTTGCGTGCCACCGCCAAGATACCTCTTCAGTCTTGGCCGAGAGGCTGACAGGTTGCTCTATCTCTAACTCCAGGATGTAAAGACGGTTTGTCGTGCGCCGAACCTGCGTGACAGCCGTCGTTGATTATCGCAGATTTTGAGTAGTCCGCGCTCGATGGAAATGAAGCAGTCTGTCTCATCATGTTGACCTAGGCTCACAAGGTTAGCCTTGAGCCTCTGGATGAAGTAGTCGTCGGTCTGCTTGCGGTGCTCGCCGCCCTTGCTGATGAACAGGATGGTGTCCGCGCCCTTCGATCTCGACGACGGAGCCGTCGCCGAATTTCACCGTCCCGCAAATCCCCGAGTCGAGCTTNTGAGCTTGGAGAACGCAGATCTAGCCCCGGTCATATGGTTTATTGCCCCTATGTCGAGGATCCATCGCCAGTACTCGTGTTGCTCGTCCCTCTCGCCGATCTGAGCAAACACTCGCTCCTCCTCCAGTTGAATTGG
>NW_019649132.1:0-1297 GCF_002806865.2 Cucurbita pepo subsp. pepo
AGCGTGAAGTTATAAAGCTATTACGAGAATGGAGTTGTAACAGTTAAACGAACACAACTCTCCGCAATGGTATGATATTGTCCACTTTGAGCATAAGTTTTCTTAGCTTTGCTTTGGGTTTCTTGGGTTTCTCCAAAGGGTCTCATACCAATAGGGGTAGTATTCCTCACTATAAATTCAGTATGATATTGTCCACTTTGAGCATAAGTTTTCTTAGCTTTGCTTTGGGTTTCTCCAAAGGGTCTCCATACCAATAGGGGTAGTATTCCTCACTATAAACTCATGAACATTCCCTAATGTGGGACTTCTAATGGTCACTATAAACTCATGAACATTCCCTAATGTGGGACTTCTAATGGAGTTAGTATTCCTCGCTATAAACCCATGATCATTCCCTAAATTAGTCGATGTGGGACTTCTAATGGAGTTAGTATTCCTCACTATAAACCCATGATCATTCCCTAAATTAATCGATGTGGGACTTCCATCATCCAACAGTAACTATTGTTATTGTGCTGGAGCTCGTATGAGAGAGAGAGTTTCATTGTTCGTTTACTATAATCAAAATTAGTGTTAGGGTTATAGGTAAGGGAAACATCTAGGATTTGTGGTCTCCTTTTAATCATTATTGTTCATAATTAATATTTAAGATAGGTTTAATTATTTATTAATATTTAAGATGAGGTTTAGTTATTTCATATTATTTACTGTTTATATATATATATATTTTTTTACAATATCCTATTCCTAATAACACTCATTTGAAGTTAATTAGTTATTTTATTATTGATTGAATGATATTTATATTACTTTGGATTTATCAATCTTAAATAAGTCGTGGGTTCACACCGCATATAATCAGAGTTAAAAGTGTACATACTTATTAAATAAACAAAATTGTGTTCAACTCAACATCAAAGTCAGGATGGCCGAGTGGTCTAAGGCGCCAGACTCAAGTTCTGGTCCTCGTGAGAGGGCGTGGGTTCAAATCCCACTTCTGACAATTTTTAGCGGGGCGGACCCTGATTATATAACTCATTTTTTGATAGCTTTATGAAATATTTATAATATGACGATGTGAATATTTGTTTAACCTTAGATAAGTGTGCCATTTTTGGTTGTTTCTAAGCTTGATATTTTGTCTCTGGTTTAAAAATCAACTATAAATGACTCACAAATATCTATTTCTCCGGCAACCTTCCGTCTTTGAATGAACACTTATCCACAACCTTGTCCCCAGAGACCAAGGTCAACCCTGTGTGAGCAGCAGATAACTCATCCTTTGGGCATTGTTGTT
>NW_019649133.1:0-1297 GCF_002806865.2 Cucurbita pepo subsp. pepo
TCTTAACCTCGTATCGAAAAATGTAATCAGATGCAACATGGTTCATAGTAGGATCTACTTTTATTAACTATTTCTTGGATTGTATTTTCTTTTTTCGGTAGGGTTGGATGCGCAGTACTTATCTACCCACAATTTATGCATGCATGCATGAACCCACTAGCAGGCTTGTATACTTACTCCTAAGTTTGACTACGAGCTAGCAGACACTCATATTGTCAGAAACCAACCGAAAGAAAGGAGTGCATATCATATAATGGTGTACGCATCTATATAAAACAGACTAGAGAAGTAACTCATGCTTGTGACATATAACATGCATGAGTTCCTCTATTTTAAATCATAGTTCATGATTATGATAAACATCATATTTCCATACGTTTCATGATATAACAACTTTGAATCATACATTTATGTTCACAAACATATCACTCATACTTATCATACCTAGCTCATCTAGTATCTCATATGGCATAATGTGAAAATAGTTTCATAGCATACGTGTATCAATATATGAGAAATACATACATTACATAAAGTTCATAAGCATATCATAATACAATAAGTAATACGTAGATAAACCACATAGTGCGTTTTAAACATACATCATACAATTGAATAACTTAGCCAGAAGGCTTTCCAATTGTAAGCTTACTTACTTTGTTGGCCTAAATCAAAGTTATTAAATTTTTTAAGTCGATATTTGTTTAATCCTAATCATCGAGGTCTGATTTCAAAATTGAGGTTCGGTTAGTGGTTTAGGTTAAAAGTAGAGGTTTGGTTAATAGTTTATCTAAAGTAACGGTCAAAAATCAATTTTTAAGCTAACCCTCACGTGCTTGCTAACTTTACTTTTCCTTTCTTTTCTTTTTTTTCTTTTTTTTTTTTTTTTTTTTTTTTTTTTTTTTTTTTTGAGTCCTTGAACTTTTCTTATAAAATAAAATGAAAGGTTAGAGGAGGTTTTCGTACCTTTTAGCCTGACATTACAAATTCTTTACTCGTTGATAACTTTTATCCCCAAAAATTGCTTAATCGTGACAAAGTTCAAGATAGGACACTTTTATGTTTTTTTTTAGTCGCATGTCGTTCTAATAGTTTCTTCATCAGACTTTGACCAGGACAAGTTAGAATATATCTCAGATATTTAGGGAGTTGTTAGTATAGATTT
Source organism: Cucurbita pepo subsp. pepo (assembly GCF_002806865.2). NCBI lineage: Eukaryota > Viridiplantae > Streptophyta > Magnoliopsida > Cucurbitales > Cucurbitaceae > Cucurbita > Cucurbita pepo. The sequence goes on from NW_019649133.1 coordinate 1,166, forward strand.
GATTAACCGTATATTTTAATATACGTACCAGATTTAGTTAGTTATATATTTTTTTTCTATTTTTAGGTATTAGTGGATANATATACGTACCAGATTTAGTTAGTTATATATTTTTTTTCTATTTTTAGGTAT
>NW_019649134.1:0-1296 GCF_002806865.2 Cucurbita pepo subsp. pepo
GCAGATATTGTCTTCTTTGGGCTTTTTCTTTCGGGCTTCGTCTCAAGGCTTTAAAATACGTCTACTAGGGAAAGGTTTCCACACCCTTATAAAGGGTGTTGCGTTCTCCTCCCCAACCAATGTGGGACTCTCACAATCCACCCCCCTTCGGTCCAGCGTCCTCGCTGGCACTCTTTCCTTTCTCCAATTGATGTGGGACCCTCACCAAATCCACCCCCTTAGGGGCCAGCGTTCTTACTGCCACACCGTCTCGTGTCTACCCCACTTTCGGGAACAGCCTCTTCGTTGACACATAGTCTGGTGCCTGGCTCTGATACCATTTGTAACAGTCCAGATCCACTGCTAGCAGATATAATTGTGAGAGTCCCACATTGGTTGGAGAGGAGAACGAAACACTCTTTATAAGGGTGTGGAAACTTTCCCCTAGCAGACGCGTTTTAAAGCCTTGAGGGAAAGTCCGAAACAGAAAGCCCAAAAAGAACAATATCTGCTAGGGGTGGATCTAGGCGATTATAATGTAACACCATAACAATGTTGTTCACCACAAATTCACTTTAAATCTCGAGGAACCAAACTCTCATATGTCATCTTTCGACTTGTAAGGAAGAAAAAAGCTTGGCCCATTTTGCATTTCATTGGTTACATGCACAGTCCAGTGCTCAAATGGATCTGGAAAGCAAGTTTTTTTTAACCATGGTGAATGCCATTATAACCCATGGTGAATGCCATTATAACCCATGCACAGTCCGGTGCTCAAATGGATCTGCAATGCAAGTTTTTTTGAACCATAGTGAATGCTATTATAACCCAATCTAAAACCTGTTAAATCAATCTCACGAATTTGTGAAAGAGATGTCGAGAGTGGAGAGACAAAAAAACACTGAGTTTATTTTTCTTTTTTCTCTCTGACTTACAATAGAAAGAAATAATGTATTTATAGATACCTTTCAAATTCAACACTTATTCCTTTTCGTTTCCAACTGACTTTTGAATTTAAAACCAACTAAAATTAACTAACAAATATAACCTTTAACGTTTATTCAATAAAACTCTCTCATAAACTTAAATGCTATATTCAACGAATCCACCTGCGCCATTTTCATTTTCTCGAGCTCAGTCGTGGCTTCTACAATTTCCTCTCCTTGTCCTCGAGCAACAAACTAAGATATCCTTTTCTGACGAAACTTCATTTGGAGCTTCTCGAAAACAGCCCATTTGAGCCAGCAACTCCTTCTCCCATTCTCAGCCACGCTTTACTCAGTCAAAGATGTCACAGCTTCTTTTAGTTTACTCAAT
>NW_019649135.1:0-1295 GCF_002806865.2 Cucurbita pepo subsp. pepo
GGTCGAAGACGCGAGACGAGAAGAGGAGTTCATAGCGAAGCTCAGCTGGAGAGATTCGATGCTAACATAACAAAGAAAGTAGGATACACACCTTTACCCTCCAAAACCCCTGTCTTCCGCCTACCAATGGGAGAGAGAACTTGTTGGACGTCTCGAGTGAATGCGGGAATGCCATACCGGAATGGGATACTAATGAAAAAAGCCAGAAACCAGACCATATATATGGTTGATATAAGAAGAAAGACTGACTCTCTTTGGGAGCTTGTAGACACTGGGCCACAAGTCATAGAGTGACGGCTAATAAGCTAAGTTAGTATACTAAGATGGAGGGAGCGAAGACGAAGACAGAGTTGTAAGTGAAAGAAGAAATGAAGACGCTGCTTTCCAGTCGAGTAAAGAAAAGAGATAGTGAAACCGGAACCTGACGAAAAGAGAGAGATTCATTCTCCTTTATAGTTCAAGAATAAGAGTGAACGAAATGAACTCCTTCAGCTTTTCCAATATTACCTGAGCTACTTCACCGTAACCTGATTGAACTACTGAACCTTTCCAGTCGGTAAAAGAGAAAGACTCCTTATGAATGAGAGGATATTAAATCCTTCAAGCACTGTAAACTAAGAAAACCCCTTCTCTCACAGCCCCTCTTCTCGTCTCGTTGCTTCGCACCTTTCCGATTCATGATGATCGATCCTTCACTCCTTCAACTGATTCAAGTGATTCAGCTATCGGTCTCTTCTCTGTTCTTTCATTTGATTCTAGATATTACCTTCCCTTGCCTGATTTCCGGAGGTAAAGCCCTCTCTTCTTATCTTTTTCTTGGTAAATAAATAGGCTGAGATTACCTATGGGTCTCATAGCTTGCTGCGCTCCTTCTCTTTCTCTTCTCTTTCTCCTGATTCATCAAGTCAAGACTACTTATTCAGCTTTGCTCCCTTTTGAATGAACGAGGGATGTCCCGAAGCATGTTCAGCTGCAAGAACCAGAGATGAAGCACCCTGCCTAAGTAAGAAAAGAAAGATCGACCCCCGAACCTCTAACTATCGATCGAGCTACTTTACCGAGGTTCATGAGAAGAGGTAAGATCAATCAGCCAGCCTAGTTACCCCTTGAAAGAATAAATAGTCAAAGGAAGGAGAATCTTGTTGAGTTGAGGATTGACTTCCTGTTCCGTCGAATGAATCTTGAATGGAGTGTTTACAGTCTTTGAATAACGAACTCGAACAGAAGGGAATGGAATTGTGAGACCTATAGGTGAATGAGGGAATCAGTGTTTCCCCTTTCCTGACTGAAACCTG
>NW_019649136.1:0-1295 GCF_002806865.2 Cucurbita pepo subsp. pepo
GTTTCTCGGTGGACTTCTAACACTCTACAATGCAAAAATAGAATCAAATAAAATCAAAGATCAAGAATCATCAGAAATCAAGCGTCTATAATACCAAAAAGTTGATCATCCACACTTCGACCGACACTAACACATCAAAAATCCGCAAAAAGCATCCACCGGTGACCAAAATAAGCAGCGAGTAACAAGAAAAGCGAAAAAAACTAACTTACAGAATCTTAGGTCGCAAACAAAACAGTGAAAAGGACAGATAAAAGCACGAACAGGAGAAGATAATTATGAAAACGGAATATAAGCAAAACAACGATGAGAATGATAAGAACAAAGAAAGAAAGAGAGAGATCTTACAGCGAAGTGTGGAAATGGAGGTGTCGGTGAAGAGAAATGGAAAGTGAGCCCTAACGCCGCTGGTAGATGCAGAGCACCGGTGTGTTTGTCGTCGTCTTTCCTTTCTTAAGAGCAAACTCCCAATAAGGACCCTCGAGTTGGTAAGTGAGGCCTTGATTCTCTACGCCGATTCTATTGTAACGTTATTATGATTTTCTTTTTAATAATATAAATAATAAATAAAAGTTTTTAAAATTATATTACGAAGAAAATCACATAAATTGAAACCATTTAGAATGAGACGTGGGATTAGAGAAATAGGGTTCATAACCTAACTCAACTCTCTATTTTCGGGTGTAATTGAGTTGGTTCATAACCTAACTCAACTCTCTATCTCTATTTTCGGGTGTGATTGAGTTGAATCAGGTTATTCATTTAATATAGGACAAACGGAAGGAAAAGGACGACCGGTCAATGACTTTTGTTGTCATATCAATCGCATTACAAACTCTATCAATAGCTCGCAAGAAGCATTTGGAAGACCGAGCAAGCTTGCTTCACCTATATATAAGATAATTTGTAGGTTGCCGCTTCCATATTTTGCACCCTTCACACTGAGCTACTCCCTCGAAACTGAAGGAATAGGTGGAACACGAGGCTTTTTAGGGATTCTCTAAATCTGAGCAAAAACCGTCAATGCAATCATCTATCTGAGCAACATGTCAATCACGCACCGAAGGGAAGCATCGTACGAGAACAATGTCAAAGATAGGGGCCCTTAGTGCCCGAGAATAGGAGTGGGAAACAACCCTAGTCAAGCTGGGAATGATGGAATACTCTCATCGTCCTCTACAACTAGAAAGAATTCAGTTTATAATGATTTGAGCACTGAAAGAAGCTCGATGAAATAAACAGGTCTTTGAAGATACGAGCTTTTGTTCTCGGTCAGAATCTCATTTCGTGAACGG
>NW_019649137.1:0-1294 GCF_002806865.2 Cucurbita pepo subsp. pepo
ACGTTCACAACAAATTTGGCCTTCAAGAAGTCTGATCAGACGACTAAGGGGTAAAAGTTCGGTATTTTGTAGAATGATTTTTCAAGTTAATCATTTTGGCTTGCTCTTGTTAGAAGTTAATGCTTCAATCAATATTGATAATATGGCACAGGGTAAGTAATCTAGTTTCATCCTTTGTTTTAGCTACATGGAGGAATGTGCAAGGCTCTTTCTTCAATATATTGTAAAGCGTCATCAATTTTCCCTTCATTGGAAGAAGCACGACCTCGGAGCAAATCTGGTATCCAGGCATTATGCTCGTTGCATGTGGCACTCGAAAAAGCCAAAAATACTCTCCTACATTGTACAGAGAGCAGCAAACTTTATTTGGTTAGTACAATGATTGTATCCCTTAAATTTTTCCTATTCAGTGTAGCTGGCTCTATGGGGTTTTTAGGGCCATTAGTGTCATACAGAAGCACTAATTTTTAACCCGATGGTAATGAAGTTGTCATGGAGCTTTTCTGTTACTACTTCGGTTCTTAACATCTTTTTTGCATGTTGTAGGCTATAACTGGGGACTCTGTCCTGTTGAAGTTTAAGAAGGTAAAATGTGCTCTACAGGATAGCCTTCAACGCGTTGAAGATATTGTTCCACAGTCAATTGGCCATCAGGTACCATAATCTTTGGTAAATCTTATTAGTAAATACTGCTTGAATATTGTGCTGTGTTGACACCCTTTTCATTTGTATGTCAGGTTCGGGAGATTATGAAGGAACTGGATAGTACTCAATTTTTCCTAGACCCTTTGGAGAAGCAAGTTGGTGAGGACATTATTGTATTGCTCCAACGAGGACGAACATTTAGCAACACTGTTGACAACAATGAGCTTGAGACTTTTCACCAAGCTGCTATAAGACTTGGAATAAACTCCTCTAGAGCAGCTCTTGCAGAGAGAAGAGCACTAAAGAAATTAATAGATCGGTCTCGCACTGAAGAGGACAAGAGGAAGGAATCAATTGTTGCATATCTTTTGCATCTCATGAGGAAGTACTCCAAGTTATTTAGAAGCGAGGTATCTGATGACAATGACTCGCAGGGTTCTGGACCTTGTTCACCCACTGTTCAGAGCACTCTCGAGGATAGTGGACCTGGTGGAAATGGACAAGCCTTTGAAAGGCAGCTAACAAAGCTTGGTACTTTTAACATGAAGCCAACAAATCTCAGATTGGAGCAGATTCCCCTTCCACCTGATGAGTTGAGGTGTCCTATATCATTGCAGCTTATGTATGATCCGGTCATAATTGCTTCCGG
>NW_019649138.1:0-1294 GCF_002806865.2 Cucurbita pepo subsp. pepo
ACTTTCAGTTTTCCAACAGCAATTACACATTCCCTCGGCCTTTGATTACAGTTGAAGTGCCATTGCCCATATTCTGCCTTTGATAAGCCTTGAGCGGTTAGACCATTTAGGATCGATTCGCTAAACATTCAACGATTCGAGATAAGCTGCTAAAGGGCGATAGAGAGAGGTGGAAGGAAGACAACCTCTCATGCATTACCAGAAGGAGCCAGCGCGTAGAGCATTAAGACCTAGAACTGAAGAACGTCAGTTAGTGATTGCGCCATAACCGAGTGCGTTAGGGCGGGAGAGAGATTAATTAATTCAATGAATAGGGATTGCGATTACACTGACGCTTGCTNATGCGATTACACTGACACTTGCTGCCAGCCTTGAACAAGTGGATCTCCAATCTATATTTGCTTGCTTGAAGAGGACTGATGGCTGATAGCTAAAGAGCAATTATCATTGAAAGCGATTCCTTCGCTCAAGAACTAGACTCAAGCGATTGTGCCTACCAGTCAAGACAGGAAGGTGGGCCGCTATCCCGCCTCTTGACCGAAGGGCCAACCCACCTCACACTCCCCCCTTCCCTTCTCTAATGCGCATATTGAGACTGAGCTTGCTTGCATCTGATCTAAGCCTATGGCCCGCCTGCCTGCCTCCAACTTTCTATTCTATTGCGCCTGCCATTAACTGCTATTTACCTTCCTTTCGTCTTGTGCCTGTCTCTTCAGTAATATTCGATTCAAAAAGTCCGATTTAGGAGATATCTTGAATCAAAGTCAATCGCTATTTTTTCTTGAATGAAAAGAAGAGCCAATGAAAGATCTCGAAGAGCGGGATGCCAGAGCTCAAGGAAGGAGCTTGCAAAACGTTGCAAGGGATGCCATGTTTGTTGCAAGAAAGGGCTGGTCCAGAAAGAATCCTACCAAGACCTTCGTTAGAGTGCCAGAGCGTTGGCAGCCATGAAGTGGAGAATTTCCATCCATTTGCTGTCTCGTTCGCTCCCTCAGGTCATAATTCTGCAATTGGCCCAGTTGGAGTTCCGTTCGGACTATAGCCAACTTCTCTCATATTGGGGAGAACCTCGATCAAACAAACTCATTTTTATTTCATAAGAGTAAGACCAGATCGTAGCAAAATCAAGGTAACTTGCTTACTTAGTGTGCTAAGGAGAAAGAGTTTCGATTCGAGGCGTATCCCTTTTTTCTTTGCCTTGGAGAGTTGAGTAAACAAAGACAAAAGGTTGATCGTGAGTTTCTTTAAGGTTCTCTAACTACTAACACACTACTAAGATGAGAAAGCGTGCGTT
>NW_019649139.1:0-1294 GCF_002806865.2 Cucurbita pepo subsp. pepo
AAAAAAAAAAAAAAAAAAAAAAAAAAAAAAAAACACATTACATATGAGAAGATCCTGTTGGAAAGGAGGGGATTGATTGAATTATCTGTACAAACCTTTATAGCAAACAGAGATTAAAGAAAGAACAGCATGAACCCTGAAAATGCAAGGGAGATCATGGCGCATCTCAATCCTTTTCTATCCTATGGATTCCTTTGTGATTCAAGCGAATGTTTTGTGTTCATCTCATCTTTATCAGCTTCTGCAACTTTGTGCCTTGATCTTGTGCTTGCTGACCTCCTCAACTTTTCATCTGGGCCTGATCTCAGCTCATCAGTGGCTGCTGCTACGCGGCTACTTGTCTTGGAATTACCTTTCTCTTGCTCAAAGAACAACACTTGCACAACTGTTCTTAGTGGCAGCCGCTCGTTCTTTACTGCATGAGCACGTACATCCGCCGACAGCTTCTGGCAGTTCAGAACTCGACATAATCTCTTTTTATCAGCTTTGCTTAGATATGGATGCTCCTGCAAGAAATGAGATCCCCAAGCATTTAGGAGCGGAGATTAGGATGATCAAAAAAAAAAATTTTAAATATTCACTCATTCATACCGTGCCGTGTTTGTTGGACATGACCCTAGATCGGAATTATGTGGAAACAAGTAAAAGAGGCAAAGGAACACTTTGAGGGAGATCTTTTGGAGCAAAGAAAGGTTAAGCACTTAGCTCTTAATTCTCTCTGTTGTTGTGAAAAGAATAACTTTCTCCCCTCAAGCTAACGATCTTCCTAATTAAAGCATAAGACTTAGTCTAAATCACAGAACTTGGTCCACAATTGGGAAACTACGGCCAGTTCTACTATAGTTGCTCCATGAGTTAGTAACTAATCCTACCAACCATTCTACTAAAATTACTCCGGAAGTTAGTGACTTATTCTACTAAGTTAAGTTGATAAGTTCCCAATCTCCTCTGTCAACTTGATTTTGTTCAAGATTCTTCACTCCCAGCCATTCCTGCATCTCTGCAACCTTAATCCTTGCTAGAGTCTTCGTTAGAATATCAACATGTTGCTCTCTAGTGCATACGAACTCCACAACGATTTCTCTTGACAACACACTTACGGATAAAGTGGAAGCTAGTGTCAATTTGTTTGCTGCGTCCGTGAAATACTAAATTCTTCATCAGTGCAATCACAGATTTGTTATCAACATAGAGAGTTACTGGGTTTATTTCACTTCTAGCCACTTCATTCAACAAATTTCTCAGCCACAATTCTTGGCACGATGCTGCAGTTGCTGCCATGAACTCGGCCTCA
>NW_019649140.1:0-1293 GCF_002806865.2 Cucurbita pepo subsp. pepo
GGGTTGAAATTTTATGTTTCTTCCACTTTCAATATACTTCTGTAACTCTGAACATATGGTGTCACTATACGGCGCAGGTTAACATATCCTTGGCTGCTGCACATGCACGCCTTCGGAATATGGTGGAAGAGAGAGATCAGTTTGAGGAGGCCAATAACAAGATTGTCGCACATTTAAAGACAAGGGTGCATTTTTTTGCTTACTTTTGCTGTCTTGGTGTGTTATTTTCATGTATGTTCTCATCTTTATCCATTACATGTTCTCTCTGAATGCTTTCAGGAAGATGAGCTGTTAAAATCCATTTCCTCGTGTAAGGCAGAATCAAATGTTTTGAATATGTGGATTAATTTTCTGGAAGATACGTGGAATATCCAATGCCTACATAGAGAAAATAAGGAGAAGGAGGTCAAGTATGTATTTTATTGGCGTGTTTGTTATTTTTCATCAATATTTATGGTTATATTAGAACTTTCCCAAGGGCTTTTTCTTGGAGTGCTCTAGTGAGGGAATATGCAAAAGATCATTGTATAATGTTTCTTCTCGCAATCAAGTTTTGTTACACTTAGACGCTTGCTTCTTTTCCTTCTAAAGCGATGCGTTGGAAAAACATGAAGGTTACTTTGTCAACTTGGCTATTGATCTTCTATCTGCTTATAAGGTATTCATAATATTATCTGAAGAATACATGTATCCTAAATGTAGAATGAATTATGATTTTTAATTTATGAATAAGCTCTGACCTCCCATATGTTCGAAACCTTGCATGGATCATCTGATATAGAAAGAGTTGGAGCCGTCAATCAGCCGTATTGAAAAATTTGTGGAGAATTTAAAGANTAATAAATGGCTGTCTTCCTCTTTCTTTGAATGTATCTGTTTCTTGTTTAAAAAAATCACTGTGGTTGAAGGGTGTTTTGGGTTTCTTGTTAACAAAAATCAATAAGAGAAATACTTTTTCCCCCTTTTCAATTTGCAGATTGCAAAAAGAGGAAGCACTAAATGTTCGTCTGACCAAAGCAACTGAAACTGGTGAAAAAGAGAAGGTTAGGTTTTGTTTGGACTAGTGTTTAAAAATAGCTTCTGGTTTATTAAAAAATAAAAAAAAGTTTTATTTTTGAATCTACAGCCTCTAGGAGGAGGTAGAGATGTCATATTGACAAAAATAGTTTTTCTTTTAGAGAAAATTTGTTCCACTTGATAAGTTTTAAAAGCTGATTTCAAAGCAAAAAAAAAAAAAAAAAAAAAAAAAAAAAAAAAAAAAAAAAAAAAAAAAAAAAAAAAAAAAAAAAAAAA
>NW_019649141.1:0-1292 GCF_002806865.2 Cucurbita pepo subsp. pepo
ATTTTCTTGTTTCATGTTGTCTTCAAATTGTAGCTTGTACACGTGAACAAGTAGACCAAAGAAGAGGGATGTTCATTCCCAATATTGTTCAGGATTGCAAGCATTTCCATCTTTAGCAGGTCTATTTCATATTATTTTCATCTTCAAATTGTAGCTTGTACAAACGAAACACTTATATCAAATATTTCACAATAAATAGAGGTGCATAGTAAAGTCATAATAAAAAACAGTTCCCACAACACTTTTCACCATACCAATCCCAAACAAAGTCTTCCCCTGTGTCATTTTGCTTCCAATAGCTAAATCACATCTTTTTAACAACTTTTAGTTTGTCCAGTAGTGACCTTATAATTCAATGTGTAGGAGGAGGAATGAATTCCTTCATAATCCATGGCTTGTGGCCTCATGAGGGAAGAAACTCGGTAACTAACTGTCGGGGCACTTCTTTGTTTATAAACAGGTAAAACTCAAACATTTATTTATTTTAGTTCATTTTATTAGATGCGCAAATTATATTTAGTTCATTATGTTTGGATTATTATAACGACCCTAAATTTCAACATATCTAGAGTGGCCACTAACGTCTCATGCTCATCTATAATGCGGAAATATAACTCTTACATGAACATTATTTATAACGTAAACTTAAGAAAACATTTAAAAAAACTTCTTCTCTAGGAAACATAGCCATGGTCTTGCGTGTTTAAATGCAAAATACTAAAATTTAGAGAAAAGAAAAATAAATACAAAATAATTTAAAACAATGCAATGCAAAACAACCCATTCTAACTTAAAACTAAAAATTTAAATATGAGTCTACCGTATGCACGTGCCACATTCTTTGCTCGCGATGTCGCCGTCCTCCGTACAAGTGCGTCTTGTCTTGACCTGAAAAATGATGTGGCACACGACCTGAGTATTTCAAAGAATACTCGGTAAGTGGCCCCACTATAGGGGGCCATGCAAATGCAAACACATGCAATCATGATTGAGGGACCTATCTCTAATTATCTTAAGGGTGGCCTCTAGTCTCGGACAAATTGGATGTGTAGTACTTCCCTACACACAACTCACACGTGCGAGTGTGAATCCCCAGGGCACTCACACACCCCCTGGACCCTCTGGTCAAGCTAATCTGTAGTGACGTTCGGAGGTCAGCGGAACCCCATAGTGTCATGTGCCTCATGAACACCCTCATCTGTGTGCATTCGCGCACATCATACAGTGCGTGTTCGCACTCATCATCTCTAGGGTAAGTAGCCCTATGCTTATGAACATACAAAATGCATGAG
>NW_019649142.1:0-1292 GCF_002806865.2 Cucurbita pepo subsp. pepo
TACTTCAAACGACCAAAATAAGGGTTTCCGAGTTAGGGGTCATTTGAGTCAATCTTTTACGGTTTTATGCACTCCGTTTCTTCGACATTCTATTCTAAATAATCAAGCCTTATCTAATAATTTCCCAAAAAAGTTTCGAAAAATGTCGATCATGACTCGGTTTTTTTAGCACGTAGTTCAACCGTCCCAGATAAAGGTCTGCGAATTAGGGGTGGATTTCAAGCAATTTTTTACTCTTTTATGCACTCAGTTTCTTCGAAATTCTATTTTAAACATCAAGCCTAATCTGATCATTCAAAACAAAAGTTTCGAAAAACGTCGATCATGACTCGGTTTTTTTAGCACGTACTTCAAACGTAGCAAATTAGGGTTCCATTTGAAGCACTCCGTTTCTTCGAAATTCTATTCTAAATCATCAAGACTAATCTAATAATTCCCCATAAACCTTTTAGAAAACGTCAACCGTGACTCGGTTTTTTTAGCATGTTCATCAAACGTCCTAGATTAGGTTTTCCGAATTAGGGTTCGATTTGAAGCACTCCATTTCTTCGAAATTCTATTCTAAATCATCAAGACTAATCATTCCCCAAAAAAATTTCGAAAAACGTCGATCGTGACTTGGTTTTCGAAGCACGTACTTTAAACGTCCCATATTAGAGTTTCTGAATTAGCGGTCGATTTGAAGCAATCTTTTACTGTTCTAATCATTCCCCCAAAAAATTTCGAAAAACGTCGATCGTGACTCTTTTTTTTTTAGCACGTACTTCAAACAACCTAAATAAGGGTTTCCGGTTAGGGGTCGATTTGAAGCAATCTTTTAGTTTTTTATGCAGTCCATTTTTTCGACATTTTATTCTAACTCATCAAGCCTTATCTAATAAGTTCCTACAAAAGTTTGGAAAAACGTCGATCATGACTTGGTTTTTTTAGCACGTAGTTCAAACGTTCCACATAAACGTCTTCGAATTAGGGGTCGATTTCAAGCAATCTTTTACTATTTTATGCATGCAGTTTATTCGAAATTCTATTTTAATCATCAAGCCTAATCTGATCATTGCCCATAAAAGTTTCGAAAAAGGTCGACCATGACTATATTTTTTTAGCACGTACTTCAAAGGACCCAAATAAGGGTTTCCGAGTTAGGGGTCGATTTGAGGCAATCTTTTACTGTTTTATGCACTCCGTTTCTTTGACATTATATTCTAAATCATCAAACAATGGTGTAAAAGTCCAATTATGAGTTATATTTTTTAATGACCAAGCAATAACAACATACACAATCAACGACATTT
>NW_019649143.1:0-1291 GCF_002806865.2 Cucurbita pepo subsp. pepo
AAAAAAAAAAAAAACAAACACCGGATCATACAGTTAATGCAGGAGAAAACGTAGCCTTCAGTGAGGGAGAAACATCATAACACGGGAAACGTAAGGTTCGACAGTGACGAGTATACAAGATTGAACTGTTCGAAACGTAAGGGAGGTGAACTGGTTGCCGTTGCCTAGAAGAAGAAACTGGATTCGCGTATCCAACAGCGGTGAAACTGGAATGGAGCGCCATGGTAGAGCTTCCTCCGCCGCTATTCGTCGGAAACTTCGGCACTCAGAGCAGTAGCAGCTTCACTCTCTCTCTATCTCTCCCCAGTCCACAGCGCCGCGCCCTGGATCTCGATTTTATTATATCATCGAAGCGAAACGACCGCCACTTGCCCTTCACTCGTTTTCGTCCACAAGCTCAAAGCAAATTCCCCATCCAAATTTTGGATGTTTATTTCATTCCTTCACCAAATGTACGATATTTTACATTAAAAAATTATAATTAATTACATAAAATTTAAATTTTAAAATATATAAAATATAATTAATTACGATATTTTAAAATTGAAGATTGTAATATTTTTGTTATACATACAAATTTAATTTTATGACTATAATATGTCGGGACTCAAAAGTTTATTGACCTATTAGACATTACTTAACGCTTAAGGACAAAACCGATACAAATTTAAAAGTTTCTATATTAAATTTGTGTCTACGGGTGTGTACGTTCGAAACCCTGAATAAGATTTTTTTCCCTTTCCGCATGATAGCGTCTTCTTGCTACGAGGACGTTGCATGAAGTAAGACCGCTCCTTTACATGATCGAGTACCCGTAGACCCACTTGATCGAGTACCCGTAGCTTTGTTGGCATACCCACTTGAGAATAGGAGTATCATCCCTTAGTTCTTAACAACCTCGGGAGCGTGTATAATCGATAGTGGACTCTTTTGTCGTTTAAGATCCCCTTGTAATAGTTGTAGTATTCGCATTTGATTGAAGGGGTATTTTTGTAATAAAAAATTTAAAACTCGTATAATTTCATTCAATTAAGTCAAACCTTTGATCGACTTTAAAATATCGTATATTATCGACAGTAAAAAAAAATTGAGTGCAAGCTCGTAGCCTTGAGTTAAATTCACGAACCAATTTTAGAATCTCAGTTGACCTAGAAAAGAAAAAACGGGACTAATAATTTACTAAATTAATTTATAATTTTTTTAATATTTATTGAAAATTTAAATTTTTTATATTTACCATAAATTCGTATTTTTTTTAATATGAAAAAAATTATTTGTTTAATTTTAAAAT
>NW_019649144.1:0-1291 GCF_002806865.2 Cucurbita pepo subsp. pepo
AACTCTGCTGGCGCCATGCGATAGGGTGCTTTGGAAATAGGTCCAGTTCCCGGCTCGAGTTTGATGACGAAGTTGACCGCTTGGGAAGAAGTCGTTTGGAAATACATCCGGGAACTCGTTTACTATTGGCACGTTTACTAGGGTTCTTTCCTTTCCTCTTATGTCTACAGCACATGCTAATATAGCCCATCCACCTTGTTGGACTAACTTCTTTGCTTTCATCATCGATACTACCTTGGGGGTAATCCCGGTACATGTGCCTTTAAATTTAAAGGTAGGTCCTGTCGGTGGTGAAAATTTTACTTCCTTTTTGCGACAATCTATACCAGCTCGGTTTTTAGCTAGCCAATCCATGCCTAGTATGACGTCAAAATCTGTCATGTTTACCACCATAAGGTCAACGCTTAAAGTTTGGTTCCCTATGATTACTTGGCCATCCTTTACTCTATCCATAAATACTAAGTCTACCCCCGCAGGGGTGCTTACAGACCTTTCATGCAATAAGGGTTCTATTCGAACCCTACTTGTACAACAAAAGGCATGGAAATAAAGGAATGCGTGGAACCAGAATCAAATAAGGTAAAAGTGAGATGACCTAAAATTGATAGTGTACCTGTCACCACGGCGTCGGACCTCCTAGTGTCCTTGCTGGTTGACGCGTAGGCCTTAGCTTGAGCTCGCGGTGGTGCTGGTTGATTCGTTTGCTCTACTACTCTGGGCGGGTTTGCTTGTGTTGCAGTGTTTTCGGCCGTGCAGTTCACGGCCATGTGCCCCTCTTAATCGCATCTATAACATGCTCGGTTGCCAGCCATGCACCTCCCACCGTGTAGTCTTCCACAGATAGTGCACCCTTCCTCTCTCCCCCCTCTGGCCCCATCTTGATTCCTGGGGTTCCTATCAGTACGTCAGGGAGGGCGTCGCTCATCCCATCTAGGAGCGGGTTTGTTATTGGAACGGTGCCTACGTGCTGGTGGTGGAAGGTCAGAGCCTCCTGATTCATGAGGACGCTTCTGCCCAATTATGACTGGCTCTTCACGTCGTTTCTCATCCTTTGGTTTCTCTAAAGCCTTGGCAGTTCTCAAGGCTTCCTCATAGGTCTTTGGGTTGAACACCTCCAACATGCGGCGGTTTCTTGGTTCCAAACCCAATACAAACTTCTTTGTCATCTTTTCCTCAGTGTCCACCATGGACGGTGCAAATCTCTTGAGTCTCTTAAACTCTCGGTTGTACTTCTCCACTGTGAGTCCGCCTTGTACCAGGTGGGCGAACTCCTGCTGTCTTTTAAGTCGCT
>NW_019649145.1:0-1290 GCF_002806865.2 Cucurbita pepo subsp. pepo
TCAATGAGCTTCCATGCTATTGTCAAGGAGATCAAGGTGAGCTTGAAAATAAAGAACTTGAAGAAATGTGTCATTTCCAAGTATATGGATCAACGAAAGTCGAAATTCCTCGAAAGTCGATGGATTACCAGACAGCAGGTACACATGGAATACTTAATGAACTGCGTGTTTGCGAAAAAGAACTCAAGGGCAACGAACGAGTGTCGCCTCGTTCATGTACTCCTTATACTGATGCAGATATGTCTTATGACCTACATGGATGTGGTAAAGAACTCGAGTCTCCTCCGTGTTCTCCATCTTATATCGTTGCAGGTATGTCCGGGGCCGAAATGATCATCGAAGACGAGGAAGACTGACTAGAAGGTATTGGTATGAACTTGCAGCAACAACAACCTGATAGAAGGAGGAATTTAACATCATCTACTGAAATGACCAATTCTCCTACGTTTATCCAATTGTAGAACAAATGGATGGATTTGGATTCTGCTTGGAATTATAACTCACAATAGATATAGATAAAAACCACCTAACTTAGTAAATGTGAGCTTTATTGCTTATATTTCACATACCAAACTATGGCTTAAATTATTGGGTCCGGGAAATAAGACAAAAAAAATGTCAAACACATGACAATATCGAACCAATATTGAAGAAGAACCGGACTATTGAGAAAAAGAGGAGAATTGGGCCCTGATCGGCTTTGTGGGCTCACAACTCGCGTGATCGTTGTTAACCTAGAAGAAATGTCAACACGTGACAATGTCGAATCAATATTGAAGAAGAACCGGACTACCAAGAAAACAAGAGACGAGGAGAATCGAGCTCTGATCGGCTTTGTGTGCCCACAACTCGTGTGATCCTAATTCGGTCCATTTTTAACCTAATTTGCCAACATCGAACCAATATTGAAGAACCCGACTACCAAAAAAGAGAAGAGGAGAATTGGGCTCTGATCGGTCTGTGTGCCCACAACTCGTATGATCCTAGTTTAGTTCGTTTTTAATCTAATTCATAAAGGAATGGATGAAAAATCTTAAATGGGTCATAAAAATACCCTTCTTCAATCTCGAGAAAGTAAACCATTGTTACACTTAAATTTAATACAAGTAACAGAGCTAATGTGACAATTACAAACCCCTCATAACCGGTGTATAGTTTTTCATTCTTTTAAGAAGAACCGGACTACTGAGAAAAAGAGAAGAATTGAGCCCTGATCGACTTTGTGGGCTCACAACTCGTGTGATCCTTTTTAACCTAGAAGAAATGTCAACACGTGACAATGTCGAATCA
>NW_019649146.1:0-1289 GCF_002806865.2 Cucurbita pepo subsp. pepo
TTCTTTTAATTTACTCTTTAATTTTTTTTTAAATAACATTATTATTTTTTAATCAACAATTTAATCCCTAAAATTTGTGTAATAAAAAAGAAATTATGTTCAAACTCTTTCATTTATGGTTATGATAATTCATCTATATTTATATAAATAAAGATTAAGTCAAATATTCTTTAATTTTTTAGGTTGTTTTGTAATTTTTTTTTTATATAAAAATTGTATTAAAAATAGAAATTATCTATTAAAATTTTATTTGAAATTAACATTTTTATAATATATATATAAATAAAATAAAAATTCTTGTGGAAAACTTGATCTCTGCTCCCTGTTAAAATAAATGAGAAATTTTATAAAATAATTTTCATATTGAATATCAGACATAGATATAGTTCTTTTTATGCAAAATATGTTAAATGGGTAAAGTTAGGATCACGGTGGGTAAAGTTAGGATCACGGCAGTAGGCGGGTGTAGCGGATTTGATCATCATCAGCTTATAGCGATCCAAAACATTTGACGTAATAGTCCAAACTCATCACTTGCTGATAGTATCTGCTTTGACTCATTATGTATAAGCGTCGGTCTAACGGTTTTAAAACGCATGTATGGTTTCAAATTTTGTAAGAACTTGAAAACTATTTGTTTCGTGTTGAACAGAAGTGAAGCTATTGTCATCAGTAAAGCACGAGAACTTGGCAGCTCTGGTGGGATATTGCGAAGAAACTACAGGTTAGAGCTTAAAAAAAAGAGTGAATTTTGATGATTTATGAAGAGAAATGTTTTTAAAAGGTGAAAATCATGTGTTCTTGGCAGGGAGTGGAGGAGAGAGAATATTGGTTTATGAATATGTACCAAATGGATCACTTCTACATTACATAATTGGTAAATTTTTAATTAATTAATTAATATTTCAATCTCGTTCTTCATTTGTAAAATATTTTGGTCGAGTTTATTGTGGCTTTGCATAGGCCATGAAGGAAGAAGCTTGAGTTGGAGACAACGAGTTAACATAGCTATTGGAGCTGCCAAAGGTATGTCATTTCTCGTCATTGATATCTATTTCATTTATTTAGGATACGACATTGGACGTCTCCTTCTATTACTTTCTCAAATGATTGTGTTTCTTTAAGAGGGAGAGATTCGAACATCTGATCTTTTAGTTGAAAATACGTTAGTAGATTCATTTATTTAAAACAGGTTGAACATATTAAAATAAAATTATTAGAAACAAAACTAATCTTCTTCCAAAAAAGAGATAAATAATTTTTTTTGTTTTGTTTTTGTTTTGGGGAAG
>NW_019649147.1:0-1289 GCF_002806865.2 Cucurbita pepo subsp. pepo
CTGAGCTTATTCCCATATTCATTGAGGGATGGTGCTAAATCTTGGTTGAATACCTTAGCACCGGGATCAATTGATTCGTGGAATAGTCTAGAAGAGAAATTTTTGATCAAGTATTTCCCACCCACGAGAAATGCACGGTTCAGCAATGAGATTGTTTCTTCCAAGCATTAAAGACAGCGCTAACCACAGCTCCTATAATGTCAACACCCGATTGGAATTCACCATTTGAGTTGATGTGTGATGCTAGTGGCCATGCTGTGGGGGCAATGTTAGGACAGAAAAAGGGGAAGGTACTTCATCCTATCTATTATGCCAGCAAAATGTTGAATGAGGCTCAAGTGAATTATACAACCACTGAAAAAGAATTGTTGGTCGTAGTATTCGCTGTTGAAAAGTTCAGAGCTTATTTATTTGGAGCGAAGGTGAAAGTGTACACTGACCACGCAGCAATCAAGCACCTAATGATGAAACTGAATGCCAAGCCAAGATTAATTAGATGGATTCTACTGTTACAAGAGTTCGAGATAGAAATCATGGACAGGAAAGGAGCTAATAACCATGTAGGGGATCACTTATCTAGAATGGAGAACATGGAAGAAAAGTTCAATAGCAAAGAAATTGATGATGCATTTTCGGATGAACAGCTACTTGGGATAAACAACAGTAGCAGTAGCTACAGCAGTAGTAGAATGACAGCAACTCCATGGTATGAAGACATAGCAAATTTTTTGGCTTGTGCCATCATACCCGAAGAGAAAAATTATCAACAAAGGAAGAGGTTTTCCATGAATCCAAAAGCTACATTTGGGATGAACCTTTTCTTTTTAAACAATGTGGAGACGGCATAATGAAAAGATGCATTCCAGACAGTGAAATACCAACAATTCTTGAACAATGTCATGCATCTCCATATGGAGGTCATTTTGGAGGGCAAAGGACAGCAACCAAGGTATTTCAATCGAGTTTCTATTGGCCAACAATTTTCAAAGTGTTGGCTTTTTGGCCCTTGATCTCACTTTAATTAATTTCAATTAATTAATTGATGTTTTGATGATAACAAACCTACTTTTTAATTATTAACTATTTTCAGTATTTTGAACTGTCCACAGTATAAGGTCGGGAATAACGATTTCAACGACCTTTCAATTACTCAAATCAGAGCTAAAACGAAGAAATTACAATCGAGACAACATACCCGACGTGATGATGTGTCAGCAAAATCAAAATGATGGACAAATCAAAATATATCAAAGTATGACATTTATAATTTTGGGAGAGTAACAAATGGT
>NW_019649148.1:0-1287 GCF_002806865.2 Cucurbita pepo subsp. pepo
ACGTTTATAAAAATTTTATAAAAGGTAAAAAAAAAAAAAAATAATATTGTAATTTGAGAAAAGAAAAATGATACTTTTAATATATTAAAATATTAAAATGATAAAGTTAAAAAGATATATTTTATAATTAAGCTTCAAAGTTTAGATAAGGACAATATTTTAATAATAGAAAACTTTAAGAAATAGATACTAAATTTCACAAAGAAGTAATAGAGAATAATTGATGGCACAAAAATAGTAATCTATTTTTAAATATTTCATTAATATTATTAATTTTTTAATAAACAAAAGATATGGCTAAGAACACAAAATTGTGTGCAATTTTAAAATAATTAAAAATCTACCATGATCAAATTTCCTATATCTAAGACTGACGTCCTGGAACGAGCCTCCTTTGTGACTACGCAGCTCACAAACGCTCACCCACCTAATTAGTAAGTAATATACTTATAGACTCCATTAGCTTACATATATTATTACATTATATTGCCAGTGAATGACTCGTATTTTGGATGGAGGCTCGACCTTGTCATATATTATTATAAGACCTGATCTCTGTAATAAGCAAAATTTTGGGCTTTTCTTTGAAAAGATCTAACTTCAGGATTTATTGAGAGTATTAGATGACAAAATTCAAAATGCAGATAAAAAAAATTTAGAAATTTTCTAGATACTCCGAAAATACGAGAAAAAACTCTAGAACAGAGTGTTTTCTAATCAAAACTCTAGAACGTTAAGCTTTTTCGTTTTTGGTCAACTATAAATGTGTTCCGTTCTATGTGTAGTTAACGAAATTGAATGAGAATAACCACTTCATGCATAAAGGATAACCATTATTTATTTTTATAAGTATAGAGAAGCACACAACTCAAACACGACCAAGAGTTGAGTTCAAAAGGAAAATACAACACGTGCATACCATAATCAACCACACATCAAAATGGGAGGGACAATAACATCTTTTACTAAAGGTGAGACTCAATGTCCTTAGCAAGATTATTCATGAGATCAAGGTACTTGTACGGATACAGAGCTATGTTTAGGTCCCTTCGGCACAACTAGATGTGTTGCCTTAAAGGTTTTGTAATGCTCAAACACATCTCCTTCTAATCCAACCAAGGTTACCGCTAGCTTCTCGTCATCAAATTTCACTCGTTCTTTGAAGACCTCATCCTTGCCATCTTAACCATCCAACATACAATAAGTCGATATCGCGATCGTTGATACGTACCGATATTGTAGTTCCAGATTTTGATGGAGCCATGGCCATGGGAATCCCAATCACCT
>NW_019649149.1:0-1287 GCF_002806865.2 Cucurbita pepo subsp. pepo
TATTTCTTTTTAAAATCTCAATGAAATAGTGAAAATATCTTTACCAATGAATTTTTATTTTTAACGTTAGTGGGGATAGCTTAGTTTGGAGAGCGTCACTGAAGATCTGAAAGTCACGTGTTTGATCCACGTTCACCCCACCTAATTCAAGTTGACTAACTTGCATAACCTAATTTTTTTTTTTAAATTACTTGACTATTTAATCTAAATTTAGTGATTATTTCTTTTTAAATTTCAGAATTTTCATTTTCAATGTTATAGGGTATAGCTTAGATGGGAGACCGTAATATTGAAGATTTGAAGGTCATGTGTTCGTTCCACCTTCACCACACCTTATTCAAGTAATATAACTTACTATCTTATCTAAATTTAGAGAGGGGATAGCTTAGTTTGGAGAGCGTCACTGAAGATCTGAAAGTCACGTGTTTGATCCACGTTCACCCCACCTAATTCAAGTTGACTAACTTGCATAACCTAATTTTTTTTTTTAAATTACTTGACTATTTAATCTAAATTTAGTGATTATTTCTTTTTAAATTTCAGAATTTTCATTTTCAATGTTATAGGGTATAGCTTAGATGGGAGACCGTAATATTGAAGATTTGAAGGTCATGTGTTCGTTCCACCTTCACCACACCTTATTCAAGTAATATAACTTACTATCTTATCTAAATTTAGAGATGATTTCTTTTTAAAATTTCAATTATCTAAATTTAGAGATGATTTCTTTTTAAAATTTCAATAAATTAGCGTCAATAATTTTACATTGGGAGTGAGAATGGGTCTGTAGATCTAAAGAGCGTGGATTCCTAATTCTTTATTTTACTATAAATGCTCTATAAGAATTCTTTATTTATTTGACTATAAATGCTCGACATTTAGGAAAATGACTTATTTTATTGCATGGAACAATACATTCTACTTTCAATGTTGCTAAGTTGAGTCCTTTTGATGTAGGTGATGAGTTTTCTAATTCGAGGACGAATCCTGAAGAGGGGGATGATGATAAGAATCACGGTGTACATTCTACTTTCAATATTGCTGAGTTGAGTCCTTTTGATGTAGGTGATGATTTTTCTGATTCGAGGACGAATCCTTTTGAAGAGGGGGATGATGATAAGAATCACGGTGTTCCAACTGGACCTATTACACAACCCAAGGCCAAGAAGATTGAACAAGCATTCATACTTCATCTACAAATTTGGATAGGCTAGGTTCAACCATCATTTCATGTGTTCAAGCTGATTCGTTTGAGGCAAGACCATTTGGAGATTCAAAAGTAAATAT
>NW_019649150.1:0-1286 GCF_002806865.2 Cucurbita pepo subsp. pepo
AAAAAAAAAAAAAAAAAAAAAAAACACTAAGTTGTCGTTGGCGATGCATAAAATCAGATTAGCAGTGACTGTCTCTTGGTTTCATGCATGTATATACGTCACTTCCCAATGTTTTGGTACATCCCACTCCACGTGCTACACATCACCTGCCACGTGGATGCCTTCACCATGGGTTGTTCTTCCCTCCTTTTGTTCATTATTGTAAATGAGGTTATATATATGTTTTAAATTTTAAACAAATTAACCTTTTCATAACCTTTTCTATGCAAATATTTAACCTTGAATTCTTTATAATATGCACTGAAACAAGTTCGTGTGAGTGAAAAACAGACGGTTGAAAGGTGGGAATTGATCTTATTTAATCTAAGGAATTTGAATTAGCCTCCAGTCGTGCAACATTAAAAAAAAGGACATTCTGTCTTTTTAAAACTATCATCAAAGATGTTTAGAATTGAAATTAAGATATTTAACCATACCCACTTTATATTAATTGATTTTTGTTACTCGTGGGCCTTCAAAATGAAAATAAAAACTATATATTAAAAAAAAAAAGGAATTTGGATGTTTAAGGTTGGCTGGTTTGATTTTATACCATTTAAAAAAGCACATATTTTAGTTGACTTTAATTAATTCAACTTTTAAGAAGGTTAATAACTATTATAGTCTTTGACTTTTTAAATGTATAAAGTTTTAGAAAATTTAAATGTAATCCGTATTTTTTCTATTATTTCATATTTAATTAGTATAACTATATAGTTTACCTACAAAATTGATAACTCCTTTAGGAAATTTAAGAATATAAACCAAAAATTAATATATAAAATATAGTAATGTCCAGACTAAAAACTAAATTGGATGAAATACTTTTATTAAATCCGAAATATTAATAGATAAAATAAATAGCATTTTATGAATAAAAACAATTATATATCTTTGTTGTCGTTGATGATTTCTTTATAATAAAACCAAAAATAAAATGAATCTATACTCAAAATAAATAATGTCACGTGGGAGATGATCATAGTATAAAAAACATAAAAATGGAATTATAATTTGGAAATATCCACAATTCATACATGTTTTCTATATATATATATTTAGTTCCTAAAATTTTGAAAATTTAAAAAAATTGTTTATGATTTTGACTAATAATTAAACTGTCATTTTGAGAAAAATGAAAACTCGGCATTTTTTAAATTAATAACAAAAAAAATTAAAATTTGAGTTTTTTTTTTTAATTAAACATTTTTATTTATTTATTAAAGAAACAAGTATGACACATCAAA
>NW_019649151.1:0-1284 GCF_002806865.2 Cucurbita pepo subsp. pepo
GAAAATTCTAACAAATTAACATAGTTCAATATTGTCATAAAACTAAATACAAATGATCTGGAATAAGTTAGTTATAGTTTATTCTAAGTTATTAGAGTTTATTCTAATGTGTTTTAAAAAAAGTACATACATTTAGTTGGCGTTGAACTCAGGCGTAAATATTTATGGACTAACCTCAGTACCACGAATCTTCATAATACTTCTATATATTTTATTTATCTCGGGTCAACCCGAGCGTTTTGCCCATGAACCCAAAACCGAACCGATTCAGTTCGGGTTCAGAAAAATGAACTCAACCCTACCCGAAATGCTAATCCAACCCAACTCAACCCTTATAGTTCGGGTTGGGTTGGTCCGGATTGTCGGGTTGCCGGGTTGAATGTACACCCCTAATAAATATGATATGAGGAATCCAGTGATGAGATACGCCAGATAAAAGCTCAGTTGGGCTAGGCCATGAGAAACTATGAAAATTAGACTAGGTGAAGGACACGTACAACCCTGAAATAAAATTAATTTTCATAGAGTTTCAAACATATACTTTTTAATTAAAAAACGACGGTTACCAAAGGGGTCCATAATTGCCTCATTTATGACAAGAATACAAAATATAAAAAAAAAAAAAAAAACGTCATCCTTGTTTATCAACTTTAAAGTTAAAGGTCCATAACAATGGGAGCCGTTAACAATTGGATCCAATTTTGCAAGTATAAAAGTGAAACAAACCAAACACAAATATTCTCATATTTACAAAATGAATTCCTTTTCAACATTTTCAACGTCTCTCCTTATGTCATTGTTTTTCGTTACCCTATTTACTACCATCAACGGATCAATCTTCCAAAATCCCCGAATTTCAGTAAACATAACAAATGTTTTAAAAAGTCACGATCAGCTCACTGTTCACTGTAAATCTGGCGATGATGACTTGGGAATCCATCCGATGCCATTTTTGGGCGGTTATGCTTTCAGTTTTAGACCAAACTTTTGGGGCTCAACACTGTTTTACTGTACTTTCCAATGGTCGGGTTTCTCGCATTACTTTGATATCTACAAGGATAATAGAGATAGAGAGCAATGCAACAATACTCTGTGTTTGTGGATTGTTGGAGAACAAGGTATCTGTATGTTCAACTATAAAGCCAAGCGGTATGATATTTGCTATACATGGCTGCCTAAATGAATATAAAGAATCGATATATCCATAAATTGGAAGGCTCGATTATGATATTATAATAAACGATATTTTAGGTATGTTGTTTGTGTGTATTTTTTTTTTTTTTT
>NW_019649152.1:0-1284 GCF_002806865.2 Cucurbita pepo subsp. pepo
TAAGAGGGCGTGGGTTCAAATCCCACTTTTGACATCTCATAATATTGTGAGGAAAAATGCGAGACACAATGGATAAAATCTACTAGTGGTTGAAACGTATATCATTGTTTATCATTAAATAACTTGAACTTTGCCAATGCATTTTAGAACTTCCTACTTCCTACCATAATGATTTAACTTGTAAGTTCAAGTTAGTTATCTTACACACCACGTCACAAACAACCGAAGTTGATTGAAAATATATATTAAAGGGAAGCAACCAACACCCATGCTTCGTTTAACTTCGCTAGAAGGAGGGCTTGAACCTCTGACCTTATGGTTAACAGCCACACGCTCTAACCAACTGAGCTATTGCAGCCAACAAATTGTAATAATCCAAGACCAACATTAGTTGATATTGTCTGCTATCATGGTTTTAAACCGCATCTACTAAGAAGAAGTTTTCAGACCCTTGTAAGAAATGTTTATTCACCTCTCCAATCGATGTGGGTTCTCACAAAGTGACCATTCTGTGGGCCAAGCGTCCTCATTGGCGCATCCCTTGGTGACTAGCTCTGATATCATTCGTAAAAGTCCAAGCGCACAACTAGTAGACATTTTTCCATTTTTTCCCGTTAGGTATTGCCATCAGCCTCACAGTTTTAAAACGCGCATATTAGAGAGAGGTTTTCGCCGCTTATTAGGATTGTTTCGTTCCTCTCTCCAACAATTAGTGGATATTATCTATTTTAATCTGTTACGTATCGTCGTCAGTCTCACAGTTTTAAAACGCGTCTACTATGGAGACATTTACACACCATATACGGAATGCTGAACTTCCCTCTCAAACCAATCAAGCTACAGACCATTAGCAGTCAGGATGGCTGAGTGGTCTAAGGCGCCAAACTCAAGTTTTGGTCCTCGTAAGAGGGTGTGGTTCAAATCCCACATTTGACATCTTATATTATTGTGAGGGAAAATGCGAGACACACTAGATAAAATCTACTAGTGGTTGAAACACGTGTCATTGTTTTGTCGAGTTAGTTATCGGATTTAACTTGACTCGCCAATGCTTTTTTAAAAAGTGTCAAAACATGATTTTTGAGAATATCTGTAAGTTCGAGTTAGTTATCTTACACACCACGTCACAAACAACCGAAGTTGATTGAAACTATTATATTAAAGGGGAGCACCAACACCCATGCTTCGTTCGACTTCACTAGAAGGAGGGCTTGAACCTCCGACCTTGTCTGGTTAACAAGCAAACGCTCTCCCAACTGAGCTATCCCCACCATAAGAGAACGG
>NW_019649153.1:0-1281 GCF_002806865.2 Cucurbita pepo subsp. pepo
ACTCCGGTGGTTATTCCTAGTTGGTTACCCGAAACACACAGGTGTAACCATTATCATAGGAACCTCACCTCCTTATTTTCTCCAATTGAGGATCAATTGTTGGTTACCCGAAACACACAGCGTGTAACCCTTACTAGATAGACGTTTTCTAGAATCACCCCAAAGGTGACTATGGGTGGCTAGTTACCCGAAACACACAGCGTGTAACTATTACCACAAATCCCTTACTCATGGCTCCCTACAAGCACAATATGCCGGCAATCGACACCTATCTGGGCTACACAACCTAACCATATTACACGACAATCAGATTACACAACAATCCGATTACACCAAAATTCGATTACACCACAATCTATTTACACAACCATTCGATTACCCAACAGTTCGATTACACCAAAATTCGATTACACAACAATCTGTTTACACAACCATTCAATTACACAACCATCCGATTACACCAGAATCCGATTACACCAAAATACGATTACACAAGAATCTGATGACACCAAAATACAATTACACAACAATCTGATTACACCTATCAAGACTACACAACCTAACTGTATTACACCACAAACCGATTACCCAACCATCAGGTTACACAACAATCAGATTATACGACAATCAGGTTACAAACAATTACACACAGCGATCAGATCGTACTCAGCATTCAGATTATTACACAGAACCTAGCCATTGGACGATTCTGTTCGACCCATTTTCAAAAAAAAAAAAAACGTTTATTTACAATAGGCGTGCCCCTTACCTGATGAGCTGCTTTCTTGGCCTTTCCTAATCAACGATGATACGACTCCCCTCGAATTGATCCTTCCTCCTACGTATGTGTTGAACCTTCGCTCCGTCTAACCCTCTTTAGGTCGGTTTTTGGCAACGACGGTGTCATTCCCTCGTAGCGGCGATGCGGCTGTTGGGCGAAGGTTTTCTGATGTGGGAAGGGGCGCAGAGCGGTGTGGAAACATTCGGTTGCGGGACCGTGAGCGTTGGGTGGCAGCGGTTTAAGGAAGAAAAATGAAAAAGGGAGAAGGGGCAGCAATGAAAAAGGGAGAAGGAAGGGGCGGCGGACGACGAACCCTACAGAGTAAGAAGCATATTTCCATACCTCCTTTCAGAAAGAAGGGAGAGCGGCGACTGGCTAAAGGTTTGCTCCCCTAATGAACTCTAGCAAGAAGTCTGATTTTTGTTATTGGGGCCATGGGCCCAAAACGTGGGCCTTACATTCTTAGTTCTTGTACTTAGAACTAGGGTCTTGATCCATGT
>NW_019649154.1:0-1280 GCF_002806865.2 Cucurbita pepo subsp. pepo
AAATTGAGGCTGCTTTAATTTGATCTCTCAGTGTTTACACTTCTGGTGGTCTCACTGCCATCTAATAGACAAACAACTACATACTAAATAGTCTACTTAGAAAGAACAGCTACTACTTTGATGGTGTCCTCTCCTCAGTCGAGCTTCGCTTTGAGGGTGTCCTCCCCACAGTCGAGCTTCGCTTTTGAAGTGCGCAATAACTCGAAAGTTTTCAGGTAATCTTCGGAACTCCCTTCTGGGTTGCTATAGTTTTTGTTCTGGAGATGCAGCTTCTTGTTGATGCTTAGGCTTTTGTTTGTAACATTTCATGAACTTACAGGACTTTTTGGTGCCTTGGTTCTCTTCTCTATAGGTTTTTTCTTGGTAATGAAATTGTCTAATAGATTCGTTAAGTTAAAAAAACTGTGTTTAGGAAACTAAAAATGTCTAGTTTACCTCTCTAATCACTTCCAAAGTCGATCTTAAACTAGTTAGAAACTTAATTTTTCGTTTGCGAGGATACTTCATTTTCATCACATTCATTTTTAACGCGATCTTAATAATAACATGTAGCACAAAATTCAATTATAGTATTCGTTAGTGTATCTTGTTAGTATATCAACATTAATTCAAAATTCATTTGGAATCTTTGAGTTCAATATGTCAATATTAAAATTTATTATTTCAATATTTCAATATTATTAATATTCCGTCTAAATATGATTTCAAATATAATATTATATTGATATATTAATAAGTATAAAACAACTTTTTCTAGTATATTATTAATAGTTTAAATAAAATTTTATGTTTTATTAATATAAATTTTGTTTTTAAAATGTTATTTAATAAAAACATAATAGTTAAATAGCTAAAAAATTTCACAAAAAATTAATTAAAAAAACGTAAATGATATGTATTCGAATTCATAAAATATTCAATTATTATGTTCTGTAGCATAGATTATAAACATAAATGTAAATATAACCATATTCATATTTGAATTAGTATAAAATATTTATTAGTATAAAATATTTATCATCGATTAAGAAATTAGAAGGTTTAAATTATTTACCTTTTGATAGTTGAAATTTGGGTTTTCAAAATATAATAAAACATGAAATTCTGAGTCTTGTTTTATAAAATAGTTTAAATGGGTGATTAAAAAAAAATTAAATTAAATTAATAAAAATATTCTTAAATTTTACTCATTATCTAAAAAAAAATACACATAAACTTAAAAAAAAAAAACCTACAAAATTACATTTACTGTACTTTTGGATAGTTTGAATGAAATCAAA
>NW_019649155.1:0-1279 GCF_002806865.2 Cucurbita pepo subsp. pepo
CGAAATGGAACGAGCAGTACACGTGGCAGGTATATACATATAAAAGCATCTTTTGTTCAAATATTTTTTAAATTGATTACTAACCATTTTGGTCGTATAAATATTTTATTTTTTAATAAAGTATTTTTTAACTTTTCTTTTTTAAATATAGTTTATAAATATAATTGTTTTTTTTTTCAAATTTTAATAATAATATTAATGAAGAAAAATATTTTACTAAATATCATACATACATATATTACTTATTTAAATATTATTAAAAAAATTCATATGAAAAATCGAATAAATACTCTTTTTTTTTTGTCTATAATATTTGTATTTAAATTCTATTTACTTTTTATTAGCCCTTTTTATCTTTAAAATTAATTTTAATTTTTAGGAACACAATTAAAAATTAAATTTAAATATTTAATATCAAAAGTGGAAAATAAATAAATAATTAATTAAAATTAACCATAAAATTCTGTTTCNATAAATAAATAATTAAAATTAACCATAAAATTCTGTTTCTACCAGGTTTACGACCCATGTACGGTTTTGACCATCGGAGTTTTCGACAGCACAGAAGAACCCAAAACAAACGGTTCAACCGAACCGGAGCGGCCCGATTCACTAATCGGCAAAGTCCGAATCCGAATCTCTACACTGAAAACCGGAAAGGTGTACAGAAATCTCTACCCTCTCTTACTTCTCTCCGCCGCCGGCTCCAAGAAAATGGGCGAACTGGAAATCGCCGTCAGATTTGTCCGAACGGCGCCGCCGTTCGATTTCATCCACGTGTATTCGCAGCCACTGCTGCCGTTGATGCACCACGTGAAGCCCCTCGGAATCCGGCAACAGGAGCAGCTCCGGATCGCGGCGGTGGAGACGATTGTTGGCCATCTCTCGAGATCGGAGCCGCCACTCCGGCGAGAGATCATTCTATTCATGCTCGACGCAGAATCGCACGGCTTTAGCATGCGGAAAGTCCGAGCAAATTGGTACAGAATCATCAACGTAACCACCACGGTGATCGCCGCCGTGAAATGGGTCGACAACACCCGATCGTGGCGGAATCCGACTTCCACGATTCTCGTCCACGCGCTTCTGGTGATTCTAATCTGGTTTCCCGATCTCATCATTCCGACAGTTTCATTCTACGCGTTCGTCACCAGCGCGTGGAACTACAAATTCCGGTCACGGGGGCTTCTCCCGCATTTTGATTCGAAGCTATCGATGTCCGACACCGTCGAAATGGGCGAACTGGATGAGGAGTTCGACGGCATGCCGAGCACGAGGT
>NW_019649156.1:0-1279 GCF_002806865.2 Cucurbita pepo subsp. pepo
TAATTTATTTACTATTATTTTTATTTTAGTCATTATTCGAAATCTCAACCAAATTGCAAAAATAAAAAATCGTTTAAAAGAAACTACATTTTTTTTTTAATTTTTTAATTTTAACTTAAATTTAAAAAAAAATTAGAAAGTAGTATCTACAAATATTAATATTGAATTTTTATAATTTTATATATGTGTATAAACTTGAAAGGGGTTGATTTAAGCTAATATTTAGTTGACGATAAAAATTAAAAAATATATTTTCAAATTATACCGAAATATATGATTTAAAAAATATGGAGTTAAGAACAAAAATAAATCCACTAAATTAATATAAATACTTTAAAACTTTACGGTTAGTTTTAGATAGAAACGGTTAATATTTATTTAAAAAATATTCTACTATTAAAAGGCTTTCAAAAATATTTTTTTTAACTTAAAAAAAAATTGTTTCATAAATAGTCTTAAATTTTCAAATTTTTTATTAATAATAAATACCCTTAAATAAAAATTTCAAAAACACATTTAAATAGGTTAAAAAACTTAAAAATACAACGACGGACAAAACTATTAGTACAACGTCTCAAATATTCTCACGAACTTTCAAAAGAAAAATTAATACTTAACTTTTAAAAAAAATTAAAAAGTTGAAAAAAAATTAAAAAGTTGAGAGATGATCTATAAAGTGTAGATAAACAATTTTCATCAAATATTGAGTGAAATATATATATATATATATTAAGAATATTACTGTTTAAATTTAATATTAAGTGTAAGAATATTTTTTTATTANAAATCGTAAACGAATATGGTCGCCAACCGAAGCAATGCTTCCATGTAATTCCATTCATTGATCCGTCTAAGCTGCGACGTATAGAATACAATACATAACTATAAATTCGTTTCCTTGTTTTATTTTTTATTTTTTATTTTTTATTTTTTTTAAATCGACCTTTTTCTCATTATTTTATTTATAATAAATAAACAATCATTTCTTATAACCATATACAAACATCTCCCTAACATAACACGTTCTATAAATGTGAGACTCATGGCAACAGCTAAAACAAATAATATCTGCTGGTGGTGATTTTGATTTTGAAAAAAAAACTTTGAATCTTCACATGACAGATCTTAAGCATTACTTGTAAATGTGTAGAAACTTCTCTCTGACACATTTTATAAATCTGAGGCTCTAATATGTCCTAGGAGTAAGCTGAGCTCAATTTTTTATTTTTTATTTATTTTTAAAGTGAACTTTATATAACTTTATAGCATTTTCATATTC
>NW_019649157.1:0-1279 GCF_002806865.2 Cucurbita pepo subsp. pepo
AGGGTTATGTCAAGGACGCCTGTATATTCTAACAAAAAAACGGCGTATATTCTAACAAAAAAACCAAAAAAAAAAAAAAAAATTAATGAGTCAGTTAATAGTGGGCCAAGTAGACAATTTCTTTAAATCGTAAGATGATGGAGGGTTATGTCAAGGACGCCTATATATTCTAACAATTGAGGAATTAAGCAACGAGATATTGATGGAGTCTCACACTTCACCATTTGGAGGCTCACACCTCACCATTTGCTATGCACCCAGGCGGTACCGAAAATCACAGTGTCCTTGAGATTCAGGTGGAAGGGTAAACTTGAAGAACTCTAACTTTCTTAGATGCTTGGAAAATTATGTTGTGACAATTTTAAATCTCCAGTGAGTTCAATTGATTTCAATAATGATATGCTATGGTATTTTTATTTTACCTTTATTTGAGTTGTCAGAAGTGGAATTTGAACCCACGCGCTCTGATCCCGCATTGGTTTGAGAGGAGAATGAAGAATAACTTATGTGTCTGTAAACATCTCTCTAGTAGCGTGTTTTAAAACTGTGATTCTGACGATGATTTGTTACGGGAAAAAATGGACAATATTTTTTAGCGGCTGGAAATGGGAACAAAGCATTCCTTAATAGAGTGTGGAAACCTCTCTCTAGTAGACTCGTTTTAGAATTGTGAGGCTAATGACGATACGTAATGGGCAAAAGCAAACAATATTTGCTAGCGGTGGGTTTTGGCTATTACAAAAGCTATTAGAGTTAGTCGTCAAGCAGTGTGCCAGCGAGGACGCTGGCCCCCAAGGAGGGTGGATTGTGAGATCCAATATTAGTTGGAGATGGGATGAAACATTCCTCATGTGGTGGGCTTAGCTATTACAAATAATTAGCTAGTATAGCTAGTGACGGTTGCAAGTGTCCTACCTTTTGATTGTGTTATATTTGCTTTATATGTTATGACTTGTTGTCATGATGAGATATATAATGTTATGGAATATCATATTGACACGTTATGCCATTGAGGAACGTGACATGATATGAATGTATGGTACTACATTGTACACTACCTTATTCATAGTTATATGCCATTATTTTAAACTATTGGGATCTCATTCATATTATATGTTCACGTGTACCGAAATACCTCCCGGTTATGATTAGTANTCATTCATATTATATGTTCACGTGTACCGAAATACCTCCCGGTTATGATTAGTACGGACACGTACCTTACGACATTTATGTTTACAATGATGTTATGATACGATATTGTATACACCACAATACT
>NW_019649158.1:0-1278 GCF_002806865.2 Cucurbita pepo subsp. pepo
CTCTCTGAAACTTCTTCATCGGTTATTTTGGCGCATCTTTCTTAAATAGATTGTGACGACAGATGACCTATGTGACAACAGCGGACAACATGCCTGCCTTCCTGACCACGGATAGATTACGGGGCTTTGCACGTCGGCCCCTAAGAATACCACATCAAGGTGACAGGATTCAAGCCTATGGCTCTCTGAAACTTCTTCATCGGTTATTTGGGCGCATCTTTCTTAAAATGATTGTGACGACAAATGACCTATGTGACGACAGCGGACAACATGTCTGCCTTCCTAACAACGGATGGACTACGGGGCTTTGCACTTCGGCCCTGAGAATACCACATCAAGGTGACAGGATTCGAACCTATGGCTCTCTGAAACTTCATCGGTTATTTGGGCGCATCTTTCTTAAAAGGATTGTGACGACAGATGACCTATGTGACGACAGTAGACAACATGCCTGCCTTCCTGACCACGGATAGACTACGGGGCTTTGCACTTCGGCCCCTAAGAATACCACATCAAGGTGACAGGATTCAAACCTATGGCTCTCTGAAACTTCTTTATCAGTTATTTGGGCGCATCTTCCTTAAAAGGATTGTGACAACAGATGATCTATTTGACGACAGCGGACAACATAATGAAAAGTTCGGATTGTGACAACAGATGATCTATGTTCGGATTGTGACAACAGATGATCTATTTGATGACAGCGGACAACATAATGAAAAGTTCTATTTGACGACAGCGGACAAGATAATGAAAAGTTCCTAGAAAGAATACAATAGAACAATTCATTTTGATATAATATTGTTGGGGGCATTTTGAGAAACGAACTTGAGACCTCTCACACCCAAAACAATAATCATACCACTTAGACCAAATGCCTTTGTAGTAAATTTATAATTCTTAGTATTTTCCGTGCCTCAATATATGAAAAATTTATAGAAGTTGAAGGTGCATTGCCACACATTCCTTTGGGTTAGCTCCATTGATAACTATTTTATTTTTTTTGTTTTTTTTTATTTAAAAATTGTGCTTTTTTTCTTTTGGAGGGGCATTTCGAGAATGGAACTCGAGACCTCTTGCACCCAAAGCAAGAATCATACCACTAGACCAAATGCCCTTATTAATGACTATATATTAAGTTGTTTATGGAATGTATCATCATTATTTCATTTATTTTCTTTGTTAATGAAATCCATGAGAAATTATTATTATATCTTTTAGATCTAGATCGCTGTTAAAATTATTTACATAGGGTTTGCGATAATTACTGTAAAGAGA
>NW_019649159.1:0-1278 GCF_002806865.2 Cucurbita pepo subsp. pepo
ACTAAGAGTGCACTACCTCCAAGGTCCCGAACATCGATCATGCTAGTCAATAGGGTTCAAGTCCCATGACTAGCCAACTTTCTTGCCTTCGAGGTGGAAATCACCTTGGGTGTAAAAGTTCACTACCATAAATTTGAAACTCTGTCCTTAAGTGGCCTTAATATCAATTTTTGGGCTCCATAGTCGATGATTGAATTATTTTTCAACCAACCAATGTATGTCGAGAATCACGTCAAAATCACTCATGTCTTGTACAATCAACAGTACCTGTAAATTGATTGGCTCGTTAGCTACTATAAAGAGACTGACACCAATTTTCCACCAAAAGTGAGCTTCTCCTTTGAACATATAAAAGACACATTAACTTTCTGATCATTTAAGCGGTTGATATTTTTGAAGATAATTTCCATGAATGCCACCCAAGCTTTAGTTAAGCTCGGTTAGTGGACTTCTAATTGAATGCTCATGAGTCATGCTTAAAAAAAAAAAAAAAAAAAAAAAAAAAAAAAAAAAAAAAAAAAAAAAAAAAAAAAAAAANAGAATCACTACTAGAAAATTAAGATTCAGATTATCTTGTTTATCGAATATCTGAATACAAGAACACTTATTTAAGATTCGAATCACTCTACAAACAAGATCAATCATGTCAAGCTTGAATGATTCTAAAAATGCAACCTAAACTGTATAGAATTTCAAAACTCTTGGCAAAATAAAAGAAAAGAACACTTAGCCTTAATGATAAGAAATCCCTCTGAATTGAAGTAAAACTCGGATTACCTTGTTGATCAAATATCTCAAGGCAAAAACACTTGATTAAGATTCGAATCAATCCACAAGCAAGATCGATCATGTCAAACTTGAATTATTCTAAACATGAAATCAAAACTACATAGAATTGCAATTAAAAAATTAAAAACAAGAAACTTGATAGGGTTGTTTCCAAAAATTTCTAATTAATGTTGAACCATTTTCAAATAGTTATTAACTGGTTCGATTTTTTAATAAAAAACAAGAACCATCTCAAGTGAACCTTATTTAGTTGGTCTAGATCTCTTAGACGCAGTTTGGTTTAAGGTTTTGTTTATGATACCTATGAATCAAATTACTATGTTTGGTGTTGCATGAAAAATGTACTTAGAAAATAATGGACCTCACATATTCATGATAAGTAGATATATAACAGAATCAATTCATCTTAGGATCATGTATAGAACTCGAATAGATAAATATGAATTGCGGAGCCGACTAATGAGATATGATGACCCGGTAAAAGTCCCA
>NW_019649160.1:0-1277 GCF_002806865.2 Cucurbita pepo subsp. pepo
AGCCTAAAATTAAACCGTCAGCCACGTTGTCACGGTCTCGGCCCCCTCAAATAATTATATTTTTTAAGAGTAATACAGTCAGCATATTGGAGTTAGGATGGTCAACTTATTAAGAGTCAAAACATCAGTTTCTAAATTAACTGTGTTCAGTCAAAGGTTTCGGCTGTCGGTACTAACCCTTGTCTTTTGACTTTGACTTGATATTCCATAGTCAACGTCACTAGGTTGACCACAACTTAGACACTTTGACTCAGTCAACTCATACTCAATTTCATTTTTAGTCCTCACATATTATATAGTCAAAGCAAAATTGAAATTACATTACAATTCCAAAATATCGTCTCAATCGTATCTATGTTTAGTTAATTTAAGATAAAATAATGTTTCGAAAAAATAAATTAAATATAGACCGTGTTAATAAAATTTCATGTCACTTGTCACTAACTTAGAAATAAAATGATGTATTTTATCCACTGAGTTATGTTTATGTTAACATATACATATATTTTAGCGTATAATCGTTAGAGTTAAAGTATTTTTATAATTACGCAATATTTTATCTTGAGTCCAAGTTCACATATAACGGCTTAAGCTCACCACTAGCAAATTTTGTCCGCTTTGGCCCGTTATGTATCATCATCAGCCTCACAATTTTAAAACGCGTCTAATAGAGAAAAGTCTCCACACCCTAATAAGAGATGTTGTGTTTCCCTTTCCAACCGATGTGGGACCTCACAAAAATTGAACAAATCCCGAACTAAGTTTAATTTCAACCTTCTCAATATAAGTAATGTCTCGTGTTCAGAATTTGAAATCTAGTGGAATTCGTATTCAACACCTATGTGCCCTAGCATTCACTATAGAGATAATCGCGTTACTTACTTCTCACTTCTAAAAATTAAGATTATCCCTACAATACCGACACGAGTCCTTTCAACATACTTTGTCCTCATAAATTTGCAGAACACATTTAATTTCGGAGTTACTATGATTGAGTCACCGAAAAGAAAGGTATACCTTATTAGTATAGACAATAACTTTCAATTCTTTAAAATCTTTCTTAGTTATTCAGGATCGTTCTCATTCGGACGTGATCACAATTCATTAATATACTGCTCTTTTACTCGAATGTCACATCATAGCTTTATATAACGAATCTTCACAACTCATTTTAAGTGTTGAGTTCAAACTCTTCCTTGGGTTGTGACCTTCCCTTGAATTCTCAAAACTTCTGTCACTCCATCCCTGCAAGGGCAGAGAATCCATCACTGTCTCGG
>NW_019649161.1:0-1277 GCF_002806865.2 Cucurbita pepo subsp. pepo
GAGTGTTTAAAGGATAAGAACTTGAACCAAGGTTCTCACTACAAAACTAGGTACTAAAAATAGGAGTCATTCCCTAAATTAGCCCACGTGGGACTTCCATCATCCAACACCTCCCAGTGCGCCTCCCTTTAATCGTCCTCCCTTTAATCCTCCTCCCTTTAATCGGGTACTAAAAATAGGAGTCATTCCCTAAATTAGGGAAACACCTCCCAGTGCGCCTCCCTTTAATCGGGTACTAAAAATAGGCGCCTCCCTTTAATCGGGTACTAAAAATAGGAGTCATTCCCTAAATTAGGGAAACACCTCCCAGTGCGCCTCCCTTTAATCGGGTACTAAAAATAGGCGCCTCCCTTTAATCGGGTACTAAAAATAGGAGTCATTCCCAATTAGCCCACGTGGGACTTCCATCATCCAACACCTCCCAGTGCGCCTCCCTTTAATCCTCCTCCCTTTAATCCTCCTCCCTTTAATCGGGTACTAAAAATAGGAGTCATTCCCTAAATTAGGGAAACACCTCCCAGTGCGCCTCCCTTTAATCGGGTACTAAAAATAGGCGCCTCCCTTTAATCGGGTACTAAAAATAGGAGTCATTCCCAATTAGCAGATGTGGGACTTCCATCATCCAACACCTCCCAGTGCGCCTCCCTTTAATCGGGTACTAAAAATAGGAGTCATTCCCTAAAATAGGGACTCCCGCCTCCCTTTAATCGGGTACTAAAAATAGGAGTCATTCCCTAAATTAGGGAAACACCTCCCATTAATCGGGTACTAAAAATAGGAGTCATTCCCTAAATTAGCCGATGTGGGACTTCCATCATCCAACATCCCAGTGCCTCCCTTTAATCGAAATTAGTCGATGTGGGACTTCCATCATCCAACACCTCCCATTGACTCCTTTGGAGTCTTAGTCATTTTTGACTGCCTTCGAGTCCCTAAATTAGGGAAACACCTCCCATTAATCGGGTACTAAAAATAGGAGTCATTCCCTAAATTAGGGACTCCCGCCTCCCGGTACTAAAAATAGGAGTCATTCCCTAAATTAGGGAAACACCTCCCATTAATCGGGTACTAAAAATAGGAGTCATTCCCTAAATTAGCCGATGTGGGACTTCCATCATCCAACATCCCCCAGTGCCTCCCTTTAATCGAGTGCGCCTCCCTTTAATCGAGGCTTGACTCCTTTGGAGTCTTAGTCATTTTTGACTGCCTTCGAGGAGGGGCTNCTCCCTTTAATCGAGTGCGCCTCCCTTTAATCGAGGCTTGACTCCTTTGGAGTC
>NW_019649162.1:0-1275 GCF_002806865.2 Cucurbita pepo subsp. pepo
TAAACTTTTAAAGGTCATCTCTCGAACAACTCATTTTAATATATCATAAAGTCGTCAAAATTATATTAAATCTAAATTTGGAGTAAACAAAAATATTTTATAATTTATTTTTACGGTTTTCTCACCACACGACCATTTTTATTCAATCACGTCATTATTTAGTTTATTATTGTACTCGAATATATTGATATAACGATATCAACTAAAAATGGACGATAAATAATTCGATAAGAACCGTTAAACCATTAAATCCAACGGAGATAGTCATTTACATTTTTCAATATCAAGCTTCGGCCACCTCGTGCTTCAAACAGTCGACGTTGCACAACCCAACAGACCGCACTATATCTCCCAAGCTGTTAAATCACATCACACATCGTTAACATATTTCTACTTTTTCTAGTAGTTAGTAAGCTGTTTGACTTTGACTTACCGGTCAAAGCTATTTCGTGGTCTTTCCGATGGATCTACGTTGTTCTTTGCCTTCAGCAACCGATCCACGCTGTTTCTCGACTTATGGGTAGCTCGAGATTTGTCCTTTTGATTGGTGGTCGGTGGTGGTTTATGATCATGTTCGTGAACTTTTTTGGTTGGACGTAGTGTTTGTATGGCGGATATGAACTTACGAAGGTGATTTAGGTATTGTGGGTAAAGTT
This sequence comes from Cucurbita pepo subsp. pepo, assembly GCF_002806865.2. Taxonomy (NCBI): domain Eukaryota; kingdom Viridiplantae; phylum Streptophyta; class Magnoliopsida; order Cucurbitales; family Cucurbitaceae; genus Cucurbita; species Cucurbita pepo. The sequence goes on from NW_019649162.1 coordinate 657, forward strand.
CTAAGTCACAATGGCTTCCTCCTTTGAGCCATAAGGGTTCGTACTTGTCTTTGCAAAGCTCCCATAACTGCTTTCCATGGGAACAATTCACAACTTTATCTTCGGTTCCCTGAAGAAACTTCCATTACTAATAAACCGTACACCCTAAACCTTATAAGAAAAAATGACCGAAAAAAACTTACATGAATCACCAAAATTGGACAATCAAGAAGCGGAATCTTGTCGATATTCTGCAATAATAAAAATATCTCTGAACTCGACACTTTGTTTAAAAAACATCCTTAAACTTTCCAAAGTTTCAATAATATCGTTAAATAGTTTAAAAAATATATTTACTATTAGTTTTAGACTTAATATATTATTTTTAAAATACTTTCCAAAATTTAAAAAAATAAAAAAAAATACTCCTAAACTTTTTTAAAAATTTAAAATATATTTATAGAAAATATTATATTAAAAAAATACCCATAAATTTTTAAAAGTAATATTTTAATCTTTAGTAAAGTTTTTTACTCATGGTAATTTTTTGAAATTATTAAAAAAAAAATTTAAGGTAACTTTTAAAAATTTTAAAATTTTAGGGATATTTTTGAAATATTTTTAGAAGAGGGCAAAAATG
>NW_019649163.1:0-1275 GCF_002806865.2 Cucurbita pepo subsp. pepo
GGAAGACCAAAGATTGTGGGTACATAAGGTAGAATTTCAAGCAATAAAACTAAGGAATTAAACATGAACCTTGAGTAATAAACCAGCACGTGTGCATAATGAATCATGCTTGAAAATAACTCCAATATTACGACCATATCCATCCAAAATTTCATTGCATGCCTCAATTCCACCAAAGTAGTTCCCAACCTCCGTGCATTTTTCAGCAATTTGTAATAATTTTCTGCATTTATCAAGCTGAAAAATTCTTGATCGATTATAAATTTGAACCATTCGAGTAATAACATTGTTTCATTTGAAACACTCATATGAGAATCACACCTTTGCATTAAGACCACAACTTACAGGCAGACTATTGGATAAATTGGAAATAGGATACTGCAATTCCAATCCATTGAGTATGGGAGTGAAGCTCATTAACTTAGATACATCTCCTGATGTATATTGCATCGTACTTTGCCCAGCTTTGGGGGAAAAAAAATATATAGATCAGAAGAACTAAATCAAAACACATTAAATATCAAAATATTCGTTAAAAAATACAATAGTTGGCATTATCTAACTGATAAATAAAACACTGATTGCAAACTCAAACAGAAAATTCACAATAAGATGCGTTCTTAAGAAAATCAACATAACTTGGCTTTGAAACAGCCATCATCTATGTAAAGTGCATAAAATGGCATTCTACAGAAAATTTATAACAAGTACTTGTAGATGCAGGAGTGAGAACGTGATGATTGGAAATAGGATGACTAACCATGTCATGTGGAAATGTGATTTGGTTATAGATTTATTAATTATCTAAGACCCAATAACATTCTTTAAAGCCTAATTAATTGTATGAAGCTAATTTACATGTATTAAGAATATTTTACTTAATATGTTAATTCATACTGAATTTAAAACTAATTTCTAAATAAAAGTTCAATAAAATATATGAAGTAATAATTTTTACGTTTTATTTTCATGTCTATGCCCAAGTATTATGGGTTTAGGATGCCTACTCTCCTCTAACCATTACTGCATAAAAAATGCACCTTTACTATAATCATAATGGTCAATAAACAATACCTTGACTGATAAACTTTTTCTACTACTATATGTCCCTAAGATTTGGGTTTAGTAGTATTTAAACGCCTGAATTTTCAAACTTGACTGTTTAGCCTCTTAGTTTTGGTTTTAGTTGTGGTCCCTCCATAAAATTTTAATGTGACATTTGTTTTTTGTAAGAAAAATACTTTTCTTTTTCTCTCCCTTCTCCCTCCTCTCCCC
>NW_019649164.1:0-1275 GCF_002806865.2 Cucurbita pepo subsp. pepo
CTCTTGTAGCTTAGTTGGTTAGAGTACCCGTTTAGTAAGCGGGAGGTCTTGAGTTCAACTCTCAACAAGAGCATTGTTTTTGTTTATAAATCTAATAAATGGATTATTTACCGTTTATAAACTAAATAACTAATGTATAACATTATTTTATTTAGTAATTAATTTTTTTTGTTTCTTTGTCGTTGAACGTTCGATACATCCTCTTTTTCAAGTGGCTCTTGTAGCTCAGTTGGTTAGAGCACCCGTTTAGTAAGCGGGAGGTCTTGAGTTCAACTCTCAACAAGAGCATTATTTACCATTTATAAAGTACATAACTAAGTTATAACATTAAATTTATTTAGTAATTAATTTTTTTTGTTTATTTGTCGTTCAACATTCGATACATCCTCTTCTTTAAGTTGCTCTTGTAGCTCAGTTGGTTAGAGCACTTATTTCGTAAGCAAAAAGTCTTGAGTTCAACTCTCAACAAGAGCATTGCTTTCAATTCATATGTCCTTAGATATATTTTGTCAATATTTTACTATCTTATTTGACTCGATATTATCCTTATATTAATATTCTTATGCACATTTCTTATATGGAAAGGAGTAACAGCATATCTCAGGTGTTTTGACGTTGGATTCCATCGTTACATAATTATACATAATTAACATTATGAATACATAAACATCATAAGGGCATGTAAATGTGGTCTTCTCATGACGGACTCATTGTAATTTGGTTGTATCTTGAATAACCATTTAAGAAGCAATAATGTGACTTTCCATACAAACATAATAATATAATTTCCGAATCCAACCCATCCTTCTAATCAAGCATAAAAAAGAAACACATGAATCACATAGTTCATACAGATATCAAAACATAAATAATAAAGTTATCATGGTATCAGAGCTTTATTCGGGTTGCTGGGTGTAACGACCCTAAATTTTTACATACTTAGAGTCATTACTAACGTTTCATGCTCATCTATAATGCGAAAATATAACTCTTACATGAACATCATTTATAACGTAAACTTCGAAAAATGCTTAAAACAACTTTTCTCTGGTAAACACATCCATGGTCTTACGGGTTTAAATACGAAATACTGAAATTTAGAGAAAATAAAAACAAATACAAAATAATTTAAAACAATGAANGGAGATATTTAAATAAAATTTAAATATCTTAATTAATTATGTGTCGGAATTGATTGGGATTGGCATTTGAATTAATATTAAATATTAATTAAATAGTTTAATTAATTATTTAATGTTACTTTAATTTGAAATT
>NW_019649165.1:0-1274 GCF_002806865.2 Cucurbita pepo subsp. pepo
CTAAATAGAGACCATATGAGATTTTGGTGTATACTCTCATTCGAAGAAGACGCGGAGCACCTTTTTCACATGGAGAAAGTAGTGTTCCAGATCATCAGGGAAAATCCATTCTATGTGAAGTGCTTTGCATAAGGTCTAGTTCCTTGGGCATTGGATTGGTGACGGAGTTGGTTGGATCAAGAGAAGGTGCGTGCAAGCCGTGGTGGACTGGGAGACGCCACGCAAGGTGCAGGAATTACGATTCTTCCTCAGATTAGTCCTACATCTGTTTTTTGATTGAGAGGATATATTAAACTATAGGTGGTTCATCGAGGGCTTCTTTCTCGGGTGATCGATCGGAATGGCTTAAGCTTTCCATTAGATTAGTAAAGGGCGAATGAGGGGCGTGTGCAATAGTTTTCTTTCTTTCTCCCACTCGATCGCTTCAATGCCTATAATTTGAGAGAGAACAGGAAAGCCTTCTCCCGAATTATAGGAGGATGTGACACAAATAATGACTCTCTTCGCCGGGATGTCAGCAGGTTAGGCAGCTCTAAGGGTTTTGATATTTGGGGTGGAAGGCAAAACTCTGACACAACCAAGTGAAACTAAGGGTCTAAAAGAGGGAACGATCTGATCTATGGGGTGTTCACTCTCGGAGGACGGCTAAGAATGGCCCTTAGAGCAGACGGGGTCTTTTCAAGCACGAATAGAACGAGATAAAGGGGGTAACCTAGAGAGATGGCCATATCTCTTTTCTGAATGTGGTATCGAGGTTCGGTTCATTTGGAAAAGAGGTCGGGNAAAGGAGACTTCAATCATTCCACTTTAGCTGAAGAAGGAATGAATCATCTCACTAGGAATTCCGGAGAGTGAATCTTCTCTTTTAGATCCTGACCTTGGTAGAACTTGTCTTTGATTGGGATTTCGATTGAAAAGAAAGATGTTTGTTAGGCCGGTTCCTCATGTGCCTAAGAAGCCGAGGAAATCTCGATCCCATTTGACGACTCAATCGTTTTTAGAGAAAGAGCACTTGGGAGCATAAGCAAGTTCAGTGGTTTCAACCTCTGTAATAGGAACCTCGAAGCTGTTTGAGGCAGGAGCAACCTCATATTAGGCACTGCCACAGCATCCACTGGTAGTTCGAAGGTGCACGATAGCGAAGATCAATCCATCTCACTCAATCTACAAAAAAACATTGCCTTGGGCGCATGCAACCCAAAAAGAAAGAAAGACAGCTCGCTTGAAGAAAACTCTTTTAGAGCCTGGTACAAGCCAAGCCCCTTCGATTCGGC
>NW_019649166.1:0-1274 GCF_002806865.2 Cucurbita pepo subsp. pepo
AATACTTGATAGAATTGTCCTTCACTAACGCCATCCCTGCCCAGATGAGAAGCATAACAGAGAACTATAGTAAGTAACTAGTTATGCATCCATAACAGCCCGAGCCCGAGCCCACCACTAACAGATATCGTCTTCTTTGGACTTTTTTTTCCGGGCTTCTCTCGGGGTTTTAAAACGTGTCTGCTAGGGAGAGGTTTCCACACTCTTATAAAGAATGATTCGTTCCCCTCTCCAACCTATGTGGGATCTTACAATCCACCCACCTTGGGGGCTCAGCGTCCACGCTAGCATACCGCTCAGTGTCTAACTCTAATACCATTTGTAACAGCAGTGCCTGACTCTAATACCATTTGTAATAGCTCTAGCCTACTATTAACAGATGTTGTCCTCTTTGAGGACAATCCTTTCCGGACTTCCCCTCAGTGCCTGACTCTAATACCATTTGTAACAGCTCTAGCCTACTATTAACAGATATTGTCCTCTTTGAGCGCTTTCCTTTCCGGACTTCCCCTCAACGCTTTAAAAAAGCCGTCTGCTAGTGAGAGGTTTTCACACCCTTATAATGTTTTGTTCCCCTCTCCAACAAATGTGGGATCTCATCATTCATCCCCTTGGAGGCCCAGGATCTCCGCTGGGTTTTCCCTTTTGGGCTTCCCCTCAAGGCTTTAAAATGCGTTTGCTAGGGGAAGGTTTCCACACCCTTATAAATGGTGGTTTATTCTCCTCCCAACCAATGTGGGACATTACAATCCACCCCCCTTCGGGGCCCAGCGTCCTCGCTGGCACTCATTCCTTTCTCCAATCAATGAGGGACCCCCTCCAAATCCACCCCCCTTTGAGGTCAGCATCCTTACTGGCACACCGCCTCGTGTCTACCTCCCTTCGGGGAACAGCGAGAAGGTTGACACATCATCCGGTGTCTGGCTCTGATACCATTTGTAACGGCCAAGATCCACCGCTAGCAGATATTGTCCTCTTTGGGCTCTCCTTTTCGGGCTTCCCCCCTCAAGGCTTTAAAATGCGTCTGCTAGGGGAAGGTTTCCACCGCCTTATAAATGGTATTTTGTTCTCCTCCCCAACCAATGTGGGACATTACAGTCTGGTTCTAATACCATTTGTAACCAACTCCATTTGTAACCGTTCAAGTCCACCGTTAGCAAATATTGTTCTCTTTAGGCTTTCCTTTTCAGGCTTCCCCTTAAGGTTTTAAAACGCGTCTACTAGGAAGAGNCGCCTTATAAATGGTATTTTGTTCTCCTCCCCAACCAATGTGG
>NW_019649167.1:0-1273 GCF_002806865.2 Cucurbita pepo subsp. pepo
GGATTGACCAATTCTAACACTCCGATGGCGACGAATTGGATGTTTGAATAATGGAAGCATTGGATCCGCCATGTGTACAGAATTTTGATCCACTTTTTGATATACAATTTCATTAAATTAAACTTCCTCTGCTTCCTTAGTATTAGTAAATCCANAATTTTAATTTTTTTTATTTATTTGTTAGTTATCTTATTGTTAGAAAGTATAACAAAATCTTTAAATCTTCATAATAATAATAATAAAAAAAAAGATGAATTTAGAAGTAGTTCTATAGTTTTCAACTTTTCAGGTGTAATAAATTGCAAGTTAATTTTGAATATAATCTTAAAATAATTAAAAAATCAAACAATATAATATATTTAAAATTATCTGTTGAAATTGGTAATAATTAGGGAAAAGACTCTGTATGGAAAGTAAGTTAAAAAGGGTTTAAAATTCTTTACAAGTATGATCATGATCTCTTCTGTTACTTAATTGGTTGAGGCTCTTGTCAACCGACCAATCATGATATCTCTTTCAGTTAATTCGTTGAAGCTCTTGTAGCTTGAACTTGAACCATTGTTGACTTAATATAATTATTTTAGTAGTATAGCTACAAATTTCTACTTATTAGTTAGAGAATTCACCGTCTCCATCATCAATTTCAAATCTGTTTTTTCTCGTTTTTTAGCAAGTTAGATCAATTATCATTATAAACTATTGTTGATTTAGTGTAATTATTTTGGTAGTATAGTTTCTGCTGCAAATTTCTACTTATTTGTCAGAGATTTCACAGTCTCATTCCTCAATTTCAAATCTGTTTTTCCCGTTTTCGAGTAAAGTAGATCAATTATCATTATAAGCCACTGATAACTTAATGTAATCATTTTGGTAGTATAGTTTCTGCTACAAATTTCTACTTATTTGTCAGAGATTTCAGTCTCCTTCCTCAGTTTCAAATCTATTTTTCCCGTTTTCGAGCAAAGTATATCAATTATCATTATACGCCACTGATAACTTAATGTAATCATTTCGGTAATATAGTCTCTGCTACAAATTTCTACTTCTGTGTCAGAGAGTTCACAGTCCCGTTTCAAATCCATTTCCTCCATTTTCTGATGAGTTAGATCAATTATCATTATTTGCTAGATTTGAAAAAGTTTGACTTCAACTCATATTTCGGGACTAATCGCTAGTAAAGTCAAACAAATGGTATGTTGTTATTATACATAAGAAAATTTTTTGGAATATGAGGAGAGAGAAAATGCACTAAAAATAATAAATTAAAAAGAAA
>NW_019649168.1:0-1271 GCF_002806865.2 Cucurbita pepo subsp. pepo
TTCAGACCTCAGAGATCGGTCCCAACAATGCTATCAAATGAGAAACCCAACAGAAGCACGAGTGGTCTAGTGGTAGAATCGTACCCTACCATTGTACAGACCGTGGTATTATTCTCGGTTTGTGTATCTTGAAAATTAGCTATGATGAACTTTGTGCTTAATGTGAGAACTAGGGTTTCTCACGATATCATCTTATTTATAGATGACACGAGTAGCACTATCGAGCTTTTCTTTTTTCTTTTTTTAAATCGAGAGGTGAAACTCAAATTTATGAACTTTTGAAGAACTGCATGACGAAAATACGATTACGTTATGGATATGCCTAAAGGTAGAAGCACCAATGGTCTAATGGTAGACTAGTACCCTGCCACGGTACAGACCCTAGTATTATTCCCAGTTGGTGTATCTTGAAGATTAGTTATGATGAAATTATTGCTTCATGTGAGAATATGGGTTTGTCACGATATCATATAATTTATAGATGACACGACTAGCACTATCGAGCTTTATTTTCTTTTATTTTTTTAATCGAGAGGTGAAACTAAAATTTATGGACTTCGGAAGAACTGCATGACGAAAATACGAGTAAGTTATGGATATGCGTAAGGTAGAAGTACCGGTGGTCGAGTGGTAGAATAGTACCCTGCCACGGTACAGAGCCAGGTATTATTCCTGGTTGGTGTATCTTGAAGATTAGCTATGATGAAATTAGTGTTTAATGTGAGAACTTGGGTTTCTCACGATATCATATAATTTATAGATGACACAAGTAGCACTATCGAGCTTTTTTTTTTCTTTTTTCTTTTTTCTTTTTAAATCGAGAGGTGAAACTCAAATTTATGGAATTCGAAAGAACTGCATGGCGAAAATACGAGTACGTTATGGATATGTCTAAATGTAGAAGTACCAGTGGTGTAGTGGTAGAATATACCTTGCCAAGATACAAACTTGAGTTCGATTCTTGGGTTGTGCAACTTGAAGATCAACGTGACAACTTGGGTTTCTCACAACATATAATATATAGATGACACAAGTATCACCATGACGAAAATACGAGTACGTTATGGATATATCTAAAGGTAGAAGCACCAGTGGTCTAGTGGTGGAATAGTATCCTGCCACGGTATAGACTTGAGTTCGATTTTGGTTGGTGCATCTTGAAGATCAGCTATGATGGAGTGTTAGTGCTTGGGTTTCTCACGATATCATATAATTTATAGATGACACGAGTAGCTCAAGGCACTGTCGAGCTTTTTTTTTCTTTTTTTTTT
>NW_019649169.1:0-1271 GCF_002806865.2 Cucurbita pepo subsp. pepo
ACTATCAGAAGAGAAGGTCAAGCTCTGGAACAGGAAGGAAAGACTATCGATTCATGAGAGTGAACTGGAAGTCAAGAGGAAAGACTCCTTATTCATTCTCGTTCACTGGAAGGAAAGACTATTGATGAATGAGACGGAACAGTGAAAGAATAAAGGGAGACAAAAGAAAGACAAAGACTACTACTTCGTTCACTCTTGATTCTGTAAAGACCATTTATTAATTAATTCTATCCTCTCCCTATTTTTTGGGATCAAATCGAGGTATTTAGGGCCTAGGTAATTAATAAGTCAATCGTCAACTCAAGATGAATTATCCGGAACAGTGAAAGAATGAATTGATTGAAGAACCTTTACTGTGTTTGATTGAAGAAGAAGACGAAGAGAAGATGAATTCGACTTCACTCCTGAACCAGATTGACTGTTAAAGTGGCTGGCTGAGCTCCGGAACCCTTTCTTTTATTTTATTCCCTTATTTATTTATTGAGGTAAAAGTAAGTAGCTCTTTCCTGAACCGCTATTCCCTGACGAGAACCTAGTTAGAAACTCAGAGTTTACTGGATTTCCCTATAAAAGAGAAAGACTCCTTTCTTATTAATTCGACGGAACTACTTACTGAACGAACTGAGCCTGATTGAACTTCTCTTTCTCCTACTCACACTTCCTCATTCAGCTTTGACAGATTGAACTAGGGTTGAACTATTCCATTGCCTGAACTACTGATCTTTCTGCTTATGAATCAAGTGTTGAAAGGAAAGTCAAGCCGAAACTCAAGATGAATGAGACTTTACGGTAAAAGAAAAGAATGAGACAGATTGAATAGTAAGAAAAGAAGCAAGCTTTCTCGAAGAAGAAAATGAAAGATGAATGAGAGTTGGAAGTGAAAGAAGGGAGACTAAGAATGAGACTTAACTCCTCTTCGAGTCGAGTTCGCTACTTCACCAATTTACCTTATTCATTCAATCCGTAACCTACCTATTTATTCTGATTCTTCTTCTTTTGAGTCAGGGTTTAAGGAAGGAAAGACGAAAGCAAACCCCTCTCCCTCTCGGTCTCGCTCTTGAACTCTCCTATAAACACTAAAAAAACTAGAATTCTCCTATCCTCTGTCTATTTTTAGGGAGNATTCGAGCTGTTTCACCCCTCTCCTCCCTTTTCTTTTCTCATCTCGCGTCTTCGACCCTGGACTATTCTCATCTGTCTTCGCCCCTCTCCCTATTTCACTCTTTATCTGTAACCTCTCTCTATTCATTCCCCTCTCTCCTATTTATTTA
>NW_019649170.1:0-1269 GCF_002806865.2 Cucurbita pepo subsp. pepo
AAAAAAATAATTTTGCTAGATAGAAGTAAATTTTGTTGTGTCGACCTATAAAAGAAGTTGAAAACACCTTGGGGGATTACCTATGGGAGAATTTCTAACAAAGTCTCTCTTCTCTCTTCTGGTACTAATCCAACCCATCATTTACATGGACTCAAAAGTTCAATTACCTATAAAAGAAGTTGAAAACACCTTGTGAAAGTATCTAAGAATAATACGACCTCTAGCTTTGCAAAATCCAGCATTGTTGGCGCTTATCAAAATCGCTGCCAAAATAAAGTTTAACAAGTGGTTCTATGGTGTAGTGGTTAGCACTTTCGACTTTGAATCTAACGACCTGTGTTTAATTTCCGATAGGTAATCCACCAATTTATACAAAATTGGTCACTTTTGGACCGATAATCTGTAGAAGGGGTCACTAAGGTTGAGATCATACAAAATGGGACCATAGCTCAATGTTAGAGCATTGGACAGATCAAGAGGTCACCAATTCGAACCTAGTTGGGTCCTGTTAGGTTATGGAGCCTGCGGCTTATTTATAGCTTGGTCAACTGTTATATTTGGTAAAGCTATATTTGGTAAAGCTATATCCGGGTAAAACTGATAAATAGTTATATATAGTAAATAGCTATATAGAGTAGATGTTAAATCGGGTAAAGCTATATATAGGAAATGACTATATATAGTAGATTGTTAAATCGGGTAAAGCTATATATAGAAAACTGAACTTTATATATCACATCGTAGAACTTTGAAAAGTACTCCCTATTCTCTGTAATTCTCTCTTATTATACATACGTGAAGTCATCAATAAAAAAATTCTTTTAGGTTAAATCGGGTAAAACTATATATAGGAAACTGAACTTTATATATCCCATCGAATTTTGAAAAGTACTCCCTATTCTCCCTATTCTCTGTAATTCTCTCTTAAAAGTACTCCCTATTCTCCCTATTCTCTGTAATTTTCTCTTATTATACATACGTGAAGTCATCAATAGAAAAATTCTTTTAGGTTAAATCAGGTAAAGCTATATATAGGAAACTGAACTTTATATATCCCATCGGTAGAACTTTGAAAAGTACTCCCTATTCTCTGTAATTCTCTCTTATTATACATACGTGAAGTCATCAATAGAAAAATCCTTTTAGCCAGAGTTCTCCTTGCACTTTTCTCTTTCCTGTTCTTTGTGTTCATCTAGATCGAGCGTGTGCGTTGTTGTGCGATCCTAGCAGGCCCTTGTATCTTAGATAAAAATTTGTTACACTTTTTGG
>NW_019649172.1:0-1267 GCF_002806865.2 Cucurbita pepo subsp. pepo
AGTCAAATTGGAAAGGTCAAAGCAATGGCCTGCGTAGGCGTTGACAATTGACTACTTCTTTTGAGGACCGGGTTGTTCTTTTCTCTTTGACAAGTCAAGTTCATTAAAGATGATCGGCTTGCCCACCCGCCTACAGAACCTAAGCTTATAGGCTATATGACCCAACAAACAAATCTCGAAAATGAGATCCGGGGCACTAACGCGAGCTATTAGGCATTCTTTTTCAATACCTCGTTGAGGAGGAAAAAACGTGGGAATTCGTGACAACCACCAAAATCCACCACTGCTCCATCGAACCTCTTTCTTCACATAGTCCGGAAGTGGGGTCGTGAACCATGTGCAGAGAGGGGAGGGGGCAAGGCTCCCATGGAGAGCCAAACGTCTTCAAGCATGCCAAAACAACAACAAGCTAGCCTTAATAAGACTGATCATCCTTGCCAGCCAGCCACCCTGTTATGGAACAAGCAGTCTACGGCACCTAAACAACCGCTAGTGACGATTCCTTCTCCTATGGTTATGCCCTTTACAAAATCAATCCTCAAGAGAAAACCTGAACCGAAACCCAAAGACTCCTACTTCGTTCACTCCAAATTCTGTAAAGACCATTTCTTAATTAATTCTATCCTCTCCCTATTTTTTGGGATCAAANATTCACTCCGGATTCTATAAAGACCATTTCTTAATTAATTCTATCATCTCCCTATTTTTTTTGGATCAAATCCCGGTAAAAGAGTGAAAAATTCCTTGTTCAAGACTGAAGAGAGACTCAAGCAGAATTAGACTGAACCGGAAGGACAGAGTAAATGAATTAGCTACTTCACCTTCAAGTGTTGAAAGGAAAGCCGAAAGAGAAAACCTTAAACCTTTGACTGATTGAACTCAAACACGAGGTAAATAGGTTCAGTAGCTCTTTGCTTTCCTTTGATTATGCTTGAAAGACTCCACCTACTTATTAATGAGAGTGAACTCCAGTTCGGAACTTATTGATTATTTCAGGAGGTAAAGCTGCTAATCAATTTACTTACCCTACCTGAACTGTAAAAGAAGAAGAAAGATTGATTAATGAGACTTTACAGTGAAAGAAACAAGGGAAAGAGAAGGGAGACTAAACTCCTTATGAATGAGAGTGAACTACTGAACCTGAAAGTGTTGAAAGGAAAGACGAAACAAAACTCAACATGAGAGTGAACTGGAAGGAAATACTCAAGATTCATTCTATCTTTACACTATTGAAACAGGAAAGACGAAAGAAGAATCAATGAGAGTG
>NW_019649173.1:0-1266 GCF_002806865.2 Cucurbita pepo subsp. pepo
AGAATGAAGGTCGAAGATGTATGTGCTAACGTCATCTTCTTAACGCAATGGGGACTTCCTACTTTGTCTTATAATTCCTCTTCGAGTTCGTTGCTTTGATTCATGTTCGTATTAATGGCGTGTATGTAATTCTTTTATTTTAGCAACTTTTTTTATTCACCATTTTCGAGGTATTAGTTCTTAACGAGCCCCACACACATATATATATATATATATTAATTATTTAAACGGATTAAAATATTGCTTTAATTCGAGAATTATGAGATATGCATTAATTAAATTTAATGGAAATTAAATTTTTTTAATTAAATATTTGGTTTATTCTATTTTAATTAGAAAAGATTTAAAATGTAATTTTAAAAATAAATATTTTAGTTTTTAATTTTTAAAATATATATATTTTAGTGTTTTTTAAATTATTATAATCATTATTATATTTTCTCACGCGTAATTAATATTTGTCTTATTTAACTTATGAGACTCGAATACATTCTCGAGTCAACGTCGAACAAAATGGTAAAATGATAGTTGTTGAATAATAAATTTAAATTAACAATGCAATTAATTTAGTCCAAATTAAATTATACGTCATGGTGGTTGGATTCAAATTAATTTAGTCCAAATTCATTACGAAAGGACGGAGTCGAAGTCGGGAAGGAAAGAACGGGTTCATCTCGAATTAGCTCAAGCCTAAAAGTCGGGTCCAAAATTAACAAGGTCATCAAAACGATAGAAACAGATGAAGTCACTAGAGATGCCTGTGGAGCAGGGCCTTTCACGTCTCGGTTCCTGTCCCCGCCTCCTATTTTAGTCTTCGTCTTCATGGAATTCTTCTTTTATTTTTGTAGGGATCGAAGCAGAAATTCTTCATGGAGAATTTAAGACGGATCGAGTTCAAGTTCACTACAAGGAATTTTTTTTCCGTCTTTTTATATATTTTTTTAAAAATATATTAATCTCCAAGAAGTATTTTTATAGATAATTTCTATTAAAAAAGTGAGCGGGTTCCCGTGCATGGTCCCGTCCAGAATTTTTTATGTTATTTTTTTATGTAATATTCAAAAAATAATATTATATCTTAGTCTAAAAAGATAATTATTTTCTTTTGAATATTAAAATTACTTTAAAGATTCTCTAAGTTAAAGCACGTTTAACCATGAAGTTTCTATGATTGAGCCATCGAAGAGAAATGTATATTTTGTTAGTAGAGGCAGTAACTTTTATCAAGTCTTTCTTAGTCATCCTATCCTCATGATCACTCTCGTT
>NW_019649174.1:0-1266 GCF_002806865.2 Cucurbita pepo subsp. pepo
TACAAATTCAACATAAAACATTGGAGATTCCCTAATCCTCAACGTGGACAGTCCGACTAAATCCTGAATTTTGGATTCAGGTGCATTTTTTCATTCATCTCCAAATAAAGAGCTGTTTCCAAATTTCAAGTCTGAAAATTTCGAGAAGGTGTATCTTGCCAACAACCAAGATTTGGAGATGGAAGGAAAAAGGGATGTCTTCATAAAAACTCTGGCAGGAAATCACTGGACATTAAAGGATGTCATATACATTCTTAGTCTCAATAAGAACCTGATCTCTATTGGTTAGTTGAACAACATAGGTTATGCAACAAAGTTTGGAAGAGTTCGTGGAAGATTGTGAACAATGCGTTAACGTGTTGCCGGACGCCACAGAAAAGGAAAACCTCGCATGATATCATGGCGAATATAAATATCGAAGGTACGCATCCGTACTAATATAGCATAATGGAGAAGTATCCTAATGGACTGAAATACATACATGCATGAGGTCCCCATGATTTACATTCATAGCATTAACATCATTTCATTTCTCCTTTCATCCATGGAATAATACATACATGCATCATGTATACATGGCAGTCGTCGTGGCTATGTTAGATTATGTGACCTTTATGGTCTATGCCATGTTCATGCATGCGTCGATCACGTGACCTTTATGGTCTATGCCATGTTCATGCATGCATCGATCACGTGACCTTTATGATCTATCATGGGGAGTAACCTATGGCCACGATGAAGCAAGAAGAGAGTAAGTTATCCTAACCATGAATTAAGAACCTCCTAAGACATCCCACGGTACATCATGTTTATGACTTAGACTATGCTGCTTGGAACATAAGAAGCCTTGAGCGTAGGTATTAAGACTGTGTCGCTTGGAACGCATGAAGCCTCGACACAAGATGATAAGTTTATGTCTAGTACCGTAAGTCCTAAGGGAAGTGTCTTAGAGAACGAATTAAGAAACATAACAAGAACAAAAACAAGAACAAAAACAAGAACATGAAAAGAAAAAGTGTGGTACCCTAGCATATCAAGGACACGATTAAAAGCCTACAAGTAGGTTGCTTATTAAGTCTTTGTACTCATTCCCTATTCTCCATTTTTTTCAAGAAATAAGGAGTTGGTCGAGGTCGGGAGCGGACTCTGGAGCAGGTGTCATAGACAAACCTCACCCGTCATCCTTCAACCCTTTTTGTGTCGTCCTTTAATTTATGTTTTAAAAACTTTGTATAAAATTTATTTTGATATAATGTTTGATATGTT
>NW_019649175.1:0-1265 GCF_002806865.2 Cucurbita pepo subsp. pepo
ATTATTATTATTATTATTATTATTATTATTATTATTATTTTAATTTTCAGGTCGTATTAAGGCAGGAAAGTTTTCTACCTCTCAGTCCTTTTAAAGCTCAGCTTCCATGAAAGACACTTATGTCATTCACCAATCAATTTAAGTATACATGTTTTAAACTTTTATAATCTTAACTCAATTTTTTTTTTCTTACGGATACTTTTAATTTCATCTTTACATACTTCAAAGTTATAAATTTTCTTTCCGACACTACCACCTTTAATATCTATAGTATACTATAAGATATTGACATCTATCAAGCTTCTTAGGTCATTTTATTGCATCTGACACTACTTAATCTTCAGTATACATTGGTACATTCATTCCCATCTCTATGGTCATAAGACTGTGTAGTTTATCTATGTTCGAGACGTCTAACTAAAACATATGCTCTTGCTTAGCAAAATCATTTTCACGCATACACTAACATTTAGNGGTCTTTTGATCATTTACTACCTCAAATCTTGGTTTTATTATTCACGATATTCCAATGGCCTTGTAACTTTGTGTAATCCCTTTACACTATGACACAAGGCTCCTCATCAAATTTCATGTCATTTAGAGGTCACTTTGGTCATAAACTAGTGGNAATACAATCATTAGAGTAAAAGTCCAATTATGAGTTATATTTTATAATGACCAAGTAATAACAACATACACAATCAACGACATTTCAATTTTTTNATTCATTGAAACAAATGTTCATGTGTACAGTAAGGTTGGTAAACTTACTCAATCCCAATAGTTTCTCACTTTTTTTTTTTTTTTCAATCTATTTGATCAATATTTTTACTAGTTTCTGCTTTACATGGTTCTCCAAATCAAATTCTCTAAACTTAGCTAAAGGTTCACTCATTGACCTTTTTGTCCATACATCCTCAAAATCTCGTTTTAAAATATCCCAAAATAGCATTTTCTTTTGATCCAGATTTTTTTTTTTTTCCTCTCTCCTTATCATTAAAGAAAGACAAAGAAAAATTAAACATTCTCTAGAATTTCTCTTAAGATTCGAACTCATGGATGATGGTAGAACAAGGATAAATATTTTCTGTTTCCTACTCACACGCGTTCATATCTTTGCTTCTCGATCTACTTCTAATTTTGATCTTTCTCCCAATAAAATATTATGATGCTGGTATAGACCGAAATTTCGTTACAATTCAATTCTGACCGGTAATAAATACCAGGGCTTTGCAATATTTGACTGATCACAATTCTGTATAGTC
>NW_019649176.1:0-1263 GCF_002806865.2 Cucurbita pepo subsp. pepo
GTACTGCAATTCTCCACTGCTGACAAATCATCAGCTGAAATGGAGGCAAAATTCAAGTCGTTCTTTAACGACTTTGGCTCCGTGGAAGCAAATTTTAAGACGTGTTCTGCAGCCTGCCATAAGAAATGCGCTGATGCTTCATGTCGTAATAAATGTGACGCAGATTGCGGCAAAAAGGAAGTTGAAAGTACATTTTTCTATCTCTTTAGACAAAAATCATTTTAACATTCAATATCAGAAAATGTATTAACTTTTTATTCTAACCTATTAATATATCTACAAATACAATAGTTGTTGCAACCCTTAGTTTAAATGTATAGTTTTCTCATCGATTACTAATAGACGTGAAGTTTACTTTTCAAACTTTCTTTTTTATTTAAGTTTGTGAGATTCTTACTTTTCAATTTTGTGCATTAATATTAATTTTTGTTGTGCTTATTTTGCAGATAAATTTAAGATCAAGATACCCCAATGATAATCGAGCAGGATGAAAGGAAAAGAGCGGGGAGGAATAATTAATTTGATGTAGAACATCAAATTTAATTTATTTAAATAACATTTGTTTCATTTTTGTAATTCATTTATTTTTTATTATAAATTGTTTCTTTAATATTGTTGAGTTTATTTCATTATTTTTATCAACCAATAAACCAACAAAATTCAAATTATTTATAGTTTTTATTTACAAAATTATCTAACTTCGATTCAAAATTCTAATCTAAAATTAATTATAAAATTGGATATTAGAGTCACCGTCATACAAATATCTATTTGGGTGTATATACGTAATGATTCTATTTTTCTACTAGAATGTGTATACTTCTACACATTGTCTATATTGTGAACGTTGGTCCATCTAGCGTTGGCCCAGTAAGCGAGATCGCACACCCTTAAGCTTGTTGTTCAAGTTAGTACTCGATGACGGGGTGTTGTATGACACCTTAAAATTAATGATGAATTTTCTATTTGAATGATCATAATTCACAAAGTCCCTTTTAGGAAAAAAAAAATATCACCTTCAATATTTGTAATTTCAATTTTTGTCACATAATTAGTGTTAGTCTTAGACCATTTTTGAAATTTCTTTGAAATTTCAAAATTTAGATGATATAAAGATAAAAACCAAAAGCAAGTAAAGAAAATAAAAATATAAAAAATGCTGTAGATTTTAATTAGAATAAAAAACAAAATCAAGATTAAATACAAAATAAATTCAATTATAAAATGTTGTTGTTCAAATTTATTAGGGACGGAAAAACGATA
>NW_019649177.1:0-1262 GCF_002806865.2 Cucurbita pepo subsp. pepo
CATATTCAATTCATTTACGAGACTGTAAACACTCAACTCAAGACTCAACGAAAGCAAGATTCATTCTCCTATACCTATTTCTTCTTGAACGGATCTTTCTCCTCACGTACGGCTGAACCTCTCCAACTCGGTCTCGTGGCTTCGCCCCTTTGACTCTATTGTCTGACCATCAGTGAGTGTGAGTTATTCTTTCCCGAACTGTAACCAAGGTCAAGCCGCTAATGGATTCTTTCTTGATCTGATCCTTTCTTGAACTGTAAACTAAGACTCCTTATTAATTCTCCTGATGGAACTCGGGTTTCACTATTCATTCTCTTCTCCTTCACTGTCAGTCAAGAGGTAAACTCGTGAACTACTGAACCTGAAAGAAAGCATATGAAATTCATTTACGAGACTGTAAACACTATCGATGAATGAGAGTGAACTGTCAGTCAAGACTCAACCTCAACCCTTTTCTTGAACTTACTCTCCTGTAAGAAAGAAGCAAGAATGATCCTTCCTTCTCACCTTCAAAGACTTCATTCAAACTAAGACTCCACTCAAGATGACTGAGACATAAGAGGACATATGGCCGGTCTCTCATCTCTTCTTTCTTTCCTGTCCTTTACAGTCTCCTCTCCCTACTTACTCCTATTAAGTAAGGATCCTTGACTCCCTCACCTATTTCTTCTTTCACTAGGTAAACTGAGGATTTAATTGCCTCTTTTGTCCCCAGTTCCTTGTCTCACAGCTTTCGCTCCTTTTCTTTCTTTCACGAGTTGGTAGGTAAATAGGTTAAAGCTTGCATCTTCTGTCCTTTACTTTACGGTCGAGTGGCTTCCTTCGCTCCTGAACTTGACGAGAATGAAAGGAAAGAAGGTAAAGGAAAGAGGAATGGAATCAACAAACACAAATTATCCTGTACTGACGAGAAAGAANGAGTTCAGTTCGTAAACAAGAATGAATCCTGACCGATAGTGTTTGTTGAATAACTCACAATAACGGGAGAGTCAAAGAGTAGTGTTTGAAGGAAAAGGGTGTCGGTTGAGTCTTTCCTTCCTGTTCAGGAGAATGCATCCATCTTTCTTCTTCTTTGACAGTTCCATCTGGGTTGGGAAAGTCAATTCATTAGCTGCTTTACCCCTTGTTCAATTTGGGAGTGAATCTTGAGTTGAGGATTGACTTCCAGGGTGAAGGTTCAGGTTTTGTTTGAGGTTGAGTCTTGACTTGTTGTAGAGGGGTAGGAGCGAAGCTGTGAAACCTTAAGGGGAGGTGAAGGAGCG
>NW_019649178.1:0-1261 GCF_002806865.2 Cucurbita pepo subsp. pepo
TTTTGAAACCCACCAACAATGTTATTAATACGCACAACCAAACATCCTCAACAAATCACTAGGCCTGTTTAGTTTCTGGCTTGAGTTTTCAAAACTCCTAAACATTTTATGAACTGATTTCACTGCTATATTGCAGCTCCGTAATACAAGATGACTGATAGCAAATCTTCGATTTTAGATAGATGCATCAAGGGTTCATTTCAGAAAGATTAATTTAATTTCGGACAGACCTAATTTGCCTCAACTACTCCTATGAAACAGGGAAAGTTCTAGGGAATCGATTTAGTTCGCTGGGAATGACCCAGTACAAATTTGTTCCCATTTCACCTGAATAGCCAAAAAGGGTACAAATGCCACAATTAACCGCCACGACGATGGAAACCGAGTCAGCTCCGCCAAATGGATGAAAGGCAGAGGGAAAATGGAAATCAAAGTTTCTAATTCTTGTTAGATACTGATGAATTTTGGGGAAAATCCAGGAATTACGAATCAAAAGTTGAAAAACTCTAACGGGAATGAAGATGATACAACAGAAAATCACCTTGAAACTTGAGAAGCATGAAACAGAACAACAGAATAGTCGATAAACGACGCCCTAAAGCTTCATCCAGCTGATTGGTCAGAGAGACGTAAGAGAGGAAATGTGCAGCAGAACCACGGGGAGGGCACGTGACTTGGGAGTCCTGTGCGTCCCGTTCACTACAACCGTGGGGGAAGAAAATTTCGGCCCAATTTCCAGCCTCCAACGGACCTCAATCGTTATCGTCTCTTCCTGTCAATTCCTATAACCATAAATCCACGAGCAAGCGATCTTCTTCACTCTCGGCCGGAATGACGCACATCATCCACCGCTGCAGCAGCGGCGGCGTCGGCGGCTAGCCGGCGTTACTTGAACCGCAGGTTGATTAGATTAGACGTAGCTTTTCACAACGAAACGTCCGCCGTTAGAATCGGAACGAAGGTTCTTAGATTTATCATCTGAAGATTCTAACAAGATTTTGAAACAGTGTAAGAAGAGAGGTGGAGATGGAATATGTGAATTTGGCCTCGCCGGCAACCGGCGGTGCGACGACTTGCAGCAGCGGCACAAGGGAATTGCTCTCCCTCCGTGTATTCTTCAGTTTCGCACAAAAGTGAATTCTTGAGTTCAGAGAAAAGTTTGTTTGAGCTCTGTTTTTCAATTATTTTTATGTTTTCTTTTTAATTTTCAATAATCATTAGGTTTTATTTTTCTTTGTTTTAATATTCCAATTCAAATAAA
>NW_019649179.1:0-1261 GCF_002806865.2 Cucurbita pepo subsp. pepo
CTCAGTAATACCAAACAAGCTCTTTCGACACAAGACTTGCAAAGTCACGGACTACTCACGACACAAAAAAACTCACTCACTACTAATCTCAAGAAATCATTTCTAATGTGGAAGATCAGACAGAGCTGCAACCACAGAGCATACTAAGAATTCCAAGANTGTTTGTTAAACACAACTGTCTGTGGGAAACACTCGCACACTTTATTAAGACCAATCGAGAAGAAATACTACTTAGAAACTACTACTTTGTATTGCTTGGAGTGTTTGGGATGATGAATAGGGTCGAGCTGTAGANATGTAGTCAATCTATTCCTAAAATTTCTTCATGTTTTTTCTAAAATACCTAAATCATTTTCCTAACTTTATTCCTAAAATTCCTAAATCATTTCCTACCTTTATTCCTCAAATTCTAAATCGTTTTTTTTTTTAAATATCTAAATCATTTTCCTAACTTTATTCTTAACATTCCTAAATCATTTTCCTACATTTATCCCTAAAATCCTAACATTCCTAAATCATTTTCCTACATTTATCCCTAAAATCCTAAATCATAAATATAATACTCAGTTGGGCTTAATCCTATTGGGCTAGTGATGACATTTTAATATATATATATATATATATATATATATAGTTAAAAATGATATTCTGATACCATATTAAGAATGAATAACAAAGGTGGGATTGAAAGTATGAGAAACATAACTAGGATCAAAAGTCCAGAATGAATTGAAAGTCTAGAAACATAGGTGGGATCGAGGGTAGATTTGGTAGGGTCCCAAATCAATTGGAGAAAGGAACGAGTGCGGACTCTGGGTCTTAAAGAGGGTAGATTGTGAGATCTCACATCAGTTGGGGAGGAGAACGAAACTCTGAAAATCTCTCCCTAGTATACGCATTTTAAAAACCTTGAGAGAAAGCACGAAACGGAAAGCCCAAAGAGGACAATATCTGCTAGTAGTGTGCTTAGGCCGTTACAAATCGTCCCCGTAGGATTTAAAGTCCAATTTTCATTAATCTTTACAATCAAATTCAGAAGATCAAATATAAAATTCTAACTAATTACGGCTATAATAAAATATATTACTATATATAAATATATACCTCTAAATATGATTTTAGACAAGAAAAATGTAGCCTACAAGGTTGAAGGAAATGACAGAAAGGAGAGTTTCAAATGGAACAAGTGGTTTTAGACAACAAGAGTTGCTTAAGAAGATGAAGATGGAGAAGTTTTTTATTGATTCAAACTGGAAATTAA
>NW_019649180.1:0-1260 GCF_002806865.2 Cucurbita pepo subsp. pepo
TTTTTTTTTTTTTTTTTTTTTTTTTTTAATAATAATAATAAATAATAAATTCTTATACTAAATTTAAATAAATAAATGTTCATTAATTGAAACTAGAAAAAAAAACATCATTAATTTCCCTCTTATTTTTACTAAATTTATAATTAAAAATGGTTAAAAATTAAAAGAAATTATGTTCCACTATACTTACAAAAATGCTAGTTTTTTTTTTTTAATTAGGAAATTTATTTAATTATTTGAATTTAACTTTAAAAAAGTTACATGCCACGTAAGACTCTTGAATTTGTTATTAGAGGTTAAATTCTTTTTTTTTTTTTGGGTAAATTTTGAAAAAAAAAACATTTATTATCATAATTTCTAAAAAAGTACTTAAATTATTATTTTTTTTTTTTTTGGGAAAAAGTGGAAAATTCAAGGAAGGTCCTTTAAATTTTGGTATTTGCATTTTGATCCTCAAAATTTCAAAGGAGAGAAGCTTCTTTCCTTGACTCTCCATGCGTAGACGACTACAATAATTCCACCATGCAGTGGAGAAGTCACAAATGAATGCCCAATGGAATTGTGCCACGTCACCCCTACGATTCCCAATTTATAACGTGCAAATAGTGGATGGCTCTGTTCCCACACGGTGAATAAGATATTTTTGTTCCTTTTTATTTAAATCAGAATTAAATTGAAAAATAAATTTAATTATAAATATATTTACTAATTTATCATTTTTTTTAATTAAATTCCTAAAAAACCCATTATTTAGAATTTTAATTCAATTGTTTCACTTAAAATAGTTTATTTCTCCAACTTATTATTTAAAAATTCATTTTAAAGTTTGGATTGTAGTTTGAGCACAATTTCACTTTCTCGAACCAAGTGAACGACACCATTTTGCTTTATCAAACCCTTTCAATCTCTCCACCGTAGCTCTTCTCGAACGACTCTCGCTCATTGTGACCGTTGTGTATCTATATTGTATGATGCATCGAAAGATATTAAGCTCTTTTGTCTCAACCCTATAAAAGAGAAATCGCTCGTCTAACAAGACCTTACTTATAGGCAATGACTTGATCAAGACAAAGACAATGACATGATGAAGGGCCGACACGTTTGCCATGTAAATTAAAAGATTTATCAAACTAATATTATAAATTAAACCCTAATTTCAAATTATTACATATTTAGTCCTTAGATTCTTACCATTATATATAAGTTGGTCCCCACATTTTTAAAATAATAAAATACTATTTTTTTTTATTAAAAAAAAAA
>NW_019649181.1:0-1258 GCF_002806865.2 Cucurbita pepo subsp. pepo
TTTTTTTTTTTTTTTTAAATGATCTAAAAGCATTATTTTGAATACTCAAAATTTAAACATCGATATTACCATCAGCTTCACCGTTTTAAGACGCGTCTGTTAGTGAGAGATATTTCACCTCTGACACTTTGACACACCTTTTAGTGTCTGGCTCAGCCCTCACAGCTAACAGATATTATTTGTTTTGACCCGTTAGATATCTTATAGGATCAAAACATGTATTCTAGGATAGTAGGATTCAAATTCAACTTGGGTTTTTCTTCTTTGATGAAAAAAAAGAAACATTTATGGGGGGAATGAACCAAAAGGCTATCTCTTTTTGTGAGTGGGAGAAGAAAAAAAAAAAAGGCAATAAGAGAAAATGGGATTGAAAATTGCATGCATTAAAAAGAAAGTGACATGCTCCACGAAGTGTTGAATTGTGGAGGAAGCTCAGGTTAAAGCTCCAACGGAGAGTGTGTGCAAGCGGCATGGGCGGGGTGAGCTGCCTTAGCGCATAAGCAGTGGCTTGTTTGGAAGGAGGTCCATGATGTGGGCGTGAAAGCTACACTTTTTTTTTCCCATACAAACGATCCTTATCTTTAGCTCATTTTGTGAATAGTTTGAGTGAACAAGAGTTGGAAGTAATGTTGGATAGGGCGTTTTTTTTTAGAGTGCTTTTGAATGAGAAAAGTAAAGGAGAGGGCACTTGGTGTGAGAGTTTAAAAGCTCTTAGATACCCATCTCTTATCTCTTATACCTTAAATTGGTTAGTGGTGTACCCTTTTGTGTATGAGTGTGATCTAAACCCGATATGAAATGTCACGATTTAATGGTGGAAATATGTTTACGTCTTTTGCCCTGTTACAACTATTTGGGTCGTATTAGTTATGTGACTAAATATGTTTAATGAAAAGTCTGCCCTTTTGTCCCGTACAATTTCATGAATTTCTATTTTGTCTTTCTATTCAAAGAGTTCAAGCCCACATGAATAGATATGTTTAAGTTTTGGGCTTTCCCTTCCAAGTTTTCTCTCAAGGTTTGAATTCTCGAGAAGAGGAGTTGAGGTGGTCCCTTATGACCGCCTGGATCCCACAAGTGAATAGAAAGTTGAATCTCACCTGAATCGACCCATCTATCCATTGAGCTAATAACCCATCGTGTGGGCCTCCTGTTGGGGCCTGCTATGCCAAAAGTGAGAGAAACCCCATCCCTCTCTTTCTTGGTTTGGGCTTTCCCTTCTAGGCTTGCTTCCCCTCAAGGTTTGGACTTTCCCTTC
>NW_019649182.1:0-1258 GCF_002806865.2 Cucurbita pepo subsp. pepo
AATTTCAACTCATCTAAACGTGATTATTTACTAATTCCATTTCTTTTTTGTCATTTAAATAATCTAATCATTTCAATTATTTTATTTTGACCTAAGTTTGGTTCGACATTATTTTAATACATACATAGGACCGGAAGGGAGTTTTAAATATTTATATATATTAGTGGATGGAGACAAATTCACCATTATCATATAATATTAATCGAACCATAGTATTAAATTTATTATAAAGTTTAAATTTTATGTCATTTGAATGAAATTTTCATTCCCCAAACTTTAAACGAAATGATTCACGTGTATTGCACGTGTTACAAATTAATTTTTTTGAAGTGTATCTATACGTGTATATACTATATTCACAGAACCTAAACCACGATATATTAAATTAATAACAAAAATTTAAAAACATGAATACTTTAATAATCATATAATAATTAATGGTTTAAATCTTAACATGTCAATCTTTTAAATAGTTTATAAATTCCAAGGACAATTTTATTAAAGAATAAATTATTTATTGATCAATTTATTATTATTATTTTGGTATGCAATGACTTGGGATATGGGCTCTATTATATATTTTATTCTATTATTTTACATTATATTCTCAAAATATTAATATTCAAATAAAAATTATTATCTAATGGCATAAAAAAAGTGGTGGGGGCAAGTAGGCATAAACAATTCCATTTAATATATATATATATATATATATATATATATTCAAATGGTGATATTTAGCCTCCCTTTATTATATTATTGTTATATTTAAAGACCATATATTATATTTAATTTATTATTTAATAATTAACGAAGGAATTCAGTTACCATTAGATATATAATTCGTGACATTAATATTTTATTACAATAATGGCCCATGATTGTTATATATATATATATATATATTCATATTATAAGTTTATTAAAATTGTTGTTGACTAATCAAATGTTTGATGTTTTAATTGAAATTCTTAATTAAAATCTATTTTTTTATTTANATATTTTTTATTTATAAAATCATAAAATAAATAAATAAATGGCTTTTTTACTTTTTAGGAGTAGATGGATTAAAAAATAGGTTTAATTAGAAATGAAGCAACTCACTGCTTTTTTGTCATGAAATAAATAATATTTCATCATTTAATTAATGGAAGCTTCCTAGAAATTCCCATCTAATTTTTTTTNAAATAAAAAATAAAAAAATCACCCTTTCAAAATTTGTATTTATTTTTATTATTAATATTTGCTTAATTACAAT
>NW_019649183.1:0-1257 GCF_002806865.2 Cucurbita pepo subsp. pepo
TTTTCTTTTACTTCCCATACATTTTAAAATAATCAAAATTTCACTTTCTTCACCTTACACATGTCAAAATATTTACTTCAACTCTGTTTTTAGTTGATTATTTGAAACAACACTATTAGAGTTTTTGCTCTACGACTTCGTATTGCCCCGTCATAAATTTAATGATGTAGGATTTTTTTCTCTTGAAATTTTGCTTTATTTCCATGTAGAAAGAGTCTAGAATGTGAAATTTTGGTTTTCAAAATTTCTTAAAATTACGTCAAAGTTTCGCCAATTGTGTAACGTGATGAAAAATGTCGGCCAAATTGGCCTAAAAATGAGATTTTTTTTTTTTTTTTTTTTTTTTTTTTTTTTTTTTTNTACTTCTCATACGTTTCAAAATAATCAAATTTTGAATTTTCTCACCATAACTTCTCAAAATATTGACCTTTTTATCTATTTTTTGAAATCATGCTAGAGTTTTTGAGCCACAGTTTGGCATTGTTAGAATATTAATTCAATGCTATAAGTTTCTTCTCAATTTTTGCTTTATTACTATTTTTCTTAACACATACAAAGAGTCCAACACGAGAAGTACGATTTTAGGAAGAGCTTAAAATCACGTTAAAGTTTTGCAATTGTAATCTGACGAAAAATATCGTAAAAATGATCCAATGAAGAAAATATCGTAAAAATATCGATTTTTAGAAATGATGTTTCGCGCGGTTAGGTACTTAATTCAATACTAGTTTGTTTTTTTCTATTTAGTTTTTGCTTTTGTACCATTTGTTGTGTATAGAAAGAGTCTATCACAAGAAAGTGGGTTTCAGGAATTGCTTAATGTCACGTCCAACTGTCGACAACTGTAGCTTGACGAAAAACGTCGCAAAGATGGCCGTTTAACGAAACTATTAATTTTGTTTTTACTTTTTATATGTTTAAAGATCATCAAGTTTTAACTTTCATCCCTATAACCTTCAACTTTATCTTAGATTTTTCATTGATTTTTAGAAATGACACGATTAGGGTTTTCGTACATTTAGTCACTATTAGGTTGTTATTTGAATGCTACATGGATTTTTTCTTCTTAATTTTTTGTTTGGTAAAATTTCTTGTGTATATAGAAAGAGTAAGAGAAATTAGGTTTTCGAAATTGCTTAAAATCACTTGAATTTTCTTTTTCGATATTATTTGAGTCATGTTAAATTATATTAGGTTCATATCCCTTGTTAATATATTATTTTTTTTACTATTTAACCATTTTTTTTTTTTTTTTTT
>NW_019649184.1:0-1256 GCF_002806865.2 Cucurbita pepo subsp. pepo
CTAATTTAGGGAATGATCATCGGTTTATAAGTGAGGAATACTAACTCTATTGGTATGAAGCAAAGCCACAAGAGCTTATCATAAACCAGAAGCAAACAATTAAATATTAAAAATAAAATAAAAATTTCTCTGGTGATTCGTGTCCTCATCATAAAAAATAAATTCCTTATTTTTCCCTTCCCAAAAAAAATAAATAAAAACAAATAAACCCTTTTGGCAACTAATTTCTAAGTTTTATTATTATTATTAGGTCTTCGTATTTTCCAATTAAAAGGTATTTTTTCCAAAATATTTTATTTTATTTTTCAAAAATAATTATTTTAGTCTCTAGCTTCCTATATATATATATGCTAAATTAATTATAAATATTTTCTTAATTTTATATTTTATTTGAAAAATAATTTTAAACTTTCAAAAACTTAATAATACCCTTAAATTTAAAATATCATTTAACTTTTAAAAAATAATTAAAAAATATCTTGGAATACTCTATTTTTAAACAATGTATTTAAATTAATTTAGCTTATTATTATGTTTTATAGAATTCCTTTTAAACTATAGTTAATAAGATTCTTTTTTACAATTATCTAATTTCAATGACTATTTTATTTATTTATTTTTAATGTATTTTAAAAAAATAAAAATAAAATAAATAATTATACTGTAAGTTACACCTCTCTTTCTGAGCAACCCTAAAAATTTCACAGCAGTTATTTTATTTTATTAAGAAAATTATTTTTTCATCCATATCTTTTCATTTAGGTGTGTACATGGTCCGGGTTGGTCGGGTTGGGGAATTTTTTTTACCCAACCCAAAAGTTCGGATTTGTTGGATTGATAACCCAACCCAACCCGAAATTTTTCACAACCCAACCCTCTATTTTCGATTGGATTTGGGTTGGGTCTGAGTTGAGTTATCATTTTTTTTATTGTGATATAATAATGTTACAATATATTTTTAAATTATATATACATATATAAATATTGTTTTTAGGAAACAATATCCTAATTAATAAACATCAAAGAAATTAAAATTAATAAAAATGACTCGGGTCTGGACATAAATGTTGTTCGACTCAGTATCACTCTGACAAACTCATTAGTATAAGGAAATTCTTAATATATTTTAATTTGGCTTGGGTAAACACGAAGGTTTTGCCCATGAACCCAAAACTGAACCGATTCAGTTCGGGTTTAGAAAAATGAACCCAACCTTACCCGAAATGCTAATCCAACCCAACCCTTATAGTTCGGGT
>NW_019649185.1:0-1256 GCF_002806865.2 Cucurbita pepo subsp. pepo
CGTCCTCCTGCGTCAGCTGGTGGCGGGTGGTTCTTTCTTTTTCCCCCGCTTCGAATAGTTGGCTATCCATTTAACTACAATGATTGTTTGGATTAATACTCTAATCTCTCTAATGGGCACGCTAAACCTGGGTTATTAGCCATTAATATTAGGTCCCAACAGATGTGATTGATAACATATTACTCAACTACTTTCTTATGTTTCTCATGTAATTATAATCCGAGGATTTACGTTAACGTAAATATGATCAACATTAGAGATATTCATTTAATAGAGTTAGGAATCCCTCTGTTAATAGATAATAGTGGAGAGAGCAATATGATCAACATTAGAGATATTCATTTAATAGAGTTAGGAATCCCTCTGTTAATAGATAATAGTGGAGAGAGCAGACAGAGATTTCTTTCCATTAACAAATCGGAATCAATAATATTAAATCTGAATTTTTAGAAATTATTTTTCACAAAAATATTAAATCCGAATTCATTAAGATATTTTATATACTTTAATAGTAGTTACATTCAAAAATTAAAATTATTTCATTAATTTTTTTTTGAAATTAATATATAATACAAAAAAATTTCATGAAAAACTTGATCCTAATGAATTTTTCACTGACAATCCCACTCTGATCCCCACAAAAAAATAAATGAAGAATTTTCAGAGTGAAAAGGATTTGAATCTTTGTTTTCAGATGGTTAGGATGTTAATTTTTTTATTGCATTTAGTTCGTTGGTAATGTAAACATAAGTTTTAATTTGTATTTATGTTTCAATGTGTTGCTTGTAAAAATTTAAAGGATTAAAATATTTTTTTATTTGTATCTCCGAGTGGGAGTTTTCTATTTTATTAGTGTTAGTTTACTATTAGTTAGTGATAGCAGCTTAGTGAGTCCTTTTTTCTGTGACTGTTGACACTAGTCCTCCATTTTGTTTCTCTCTTCTGTGACCGTTGACACTAGTCTCATTTCGTCTCTCTCTTCTGTGACCGTTGACACTAGTCCTCCATTTTGTCTCTCTCTCTCTCGGAACCGTTGACACTAGTCCTCCATTTTGTCTCTCTCTCCTGTGAACCGTTGACACTAGTCCTCCATTTTGTCTCTCTCTTTTGTGACGGTTGACACTAGTCCTCCATTTTGTCTCTCTTGACACTAGTCCTCCATTTTGTCTCTCTGGATTGAAGAGAAAAGGAGCTCAACAAGAAGATGATTCTAACACGAGAGAAGCAAAGAGGTCAACCTCTTTCAAATATAGAAC
>NW_019649186.1:0-1256 GCF_002806865.2 Cucurbita pepo subsp. pepo
ATCGTCGCCATCATAGAAGTCACAAGTAGAGAGAAAAAAAATATTAAGGCCACTTCAAGTTTGTAATGGTGAAGAGAGAGAAAAAAAAGATATTAACTATCATTAGTGTGGTCGCCAACAATCACCACCATTAGAGACATCACTGGTAGAAATAGAAAAAATAAAGTCACTTAGGATTTGTAATGGTGAGAAGAGAAAAAAAAAAAAAGATAAACCACAATTAGAGTGGTTGTGAGGAGAGAAAAAAATCAAGACCTGTTCAATCTATTTTTTCATGAAGAGTTTGTTAGCGATAAAAAAGGAAGTTTTCATGAAATGTTTGTTCTGGATGCTAGGAGGAAATAATATTGTTAACCACTAATTTTAAGTTCTTGTAATTTTAAAATTGGGATTTTAAGTTTGTTCTAATAACGGTGAATTTTAAGTTTGATGTAAGAACAGAGGATTTTTTTTAAGTTTTTTGGACAAAGATTTTAAGTTTGTTATAGAAACCGACCTTATTTTAAGTTTGTTCTAATTTTAAGTTTGTTATATGAATAGGGAATTTAAGTTTGTTCTATGAAAAAGGGATTTTAAGTTTGTTTGTGAATTTTAAGTTTGATGTAAGAACAAAGGATTTTTTTTAAGTTTTTTAGACAAAGATTTTAAGTTTGTTATAGAAACATACCTTATTTTAAATTTGTTCTAATTTTAAGTTTGTTATATGAATAGGGAATTTAAGTTTGTTCTATAAAAAAGGGATTTTAAGTTTGTTCTACCAAAAAGTAATTTTAAGTTTGATTTATGAATAGGTGCTTCTAAGTTTGTTGTATGAATATGTGATTTTTAGTTTGTTCTACAAAGATTTTAAGTTTGTAAAATCTTTTCCAAAAACTTCCTAATCCGGAAAGACTCTTCCTCATAAGGAAAGACTAATGCATCTCTTGTTTGAGGCTAACCACTAAGACAATCTTTCGCTGGAAGCGAACTGTTAGCTAGCTTAAGTCAGAGCTAATAGAAAGAGAGACAAATCTAGAAGCTGGGGCTAACTTAGGAATTGGTATTTTAAATTTGTTCTTTGGATTTTGAGTTTGTTCTAAGAAAGGAATTTTAAGTTTGTTGTATGAACAAAGAATTTAAGTTTGTTGTACCAAAGGGATTTTAATTTGTTCTAAGAACTAGTGATTTTAAGTTTGATCTATTAATAGGTGATTTTTAGCTTATTTTACGAACATATGATTTTAAGTTTGTTGTTTTACAAACAGAGGATTTTTAGT
>NW_019649187.1:0-1256 GCF_002806865.2 Cucurbita pepo subsp. pepo
CCTCACACTATTGAGGACATATTCTATTTATATTGGCAAAAGATTAACTAATAGATCCGATTTCATAGGAAACTAACGAAGTAAGCCTATTCTTATGGCATGACTAACTTCAAGCTATTCTAATGGATTGACCAATTCTAACAGTTGAAGCTGAGGATTCGAAACAGGAAGCTGAGAAGAAGAAGAAGAAAGCAGAGGAAGAAGAAGAAGAAAGCAGAGGAAGAAGAAGAAGAAAGCAGAGGAAGAAGAAGAAGAAAGCAGAGGAAGAAGAAGAAGAAAGCAGAGGAAGAAGGTGAAGCCGCAAAAATGGCAGAAACAGAGGAGACTGAGAAGAAGACCGTTAAGGAAACTGCCAATCCACATTCATCCAGAGAAACAAAAGAGAGAATAATTGAGGATAAATAACAAAGTGACGAAAAGGCCCTCGGCTTTGATTTTTTATAGATTTGTAATTTTTTTTTAATAATGAATGTTAATTAACAAAGATATGGCATCTAAAACATTAATTAAATCAAATTAGTAGATAAGATATTCCTGTTTTAAGGAACATTTGTATAAAAATATATTTAAAAATTAATGCTTGATTAATAGTAAATGAAACGGAAAGATCCACCCCTAACAAAGCTTCGATCAAGCAAACCGATTGATTCCGACCCAGATTCACCCCCTTTAAATTAGCCGATCTTACAAAATGGACCTAGATTCACCCCCTTTAAATTAGCCGATTTTACAAAATGGGCTGGTTGGGGAGGGGTTCTTAGTGGAGAAAAGAATCAGTGAGAGATAGATTCGACTATTTGGTCATGACGAATGAGTGGCTGTGCAGCATGCTCTAGAGGAGATTGACCCCGAGAGTTAGTCCAATCAGAAAAGGGGAGGGCAGGGCCCATTGTAAGGGACGAGGACCCAGTAATTTTTCTAAACAAAATTTGACCGTAGTACAAAAATGGAAAGAAATCTTTAAACTAGTTGAGTTAGAGTTAAGTTGTAACCTATATTTATCTTACATTTATTTCTATATTTCTATAGGTGGATATATATTTTTGTCTATCATTTTATTAAAATGAAACAGCTATTTTTAAATACTAATACATGATTTTTTTAATAAAAAAAATCAATAAAAAACCCTAAAAGAGGGACAAAAATTGAAATTAATTGAAAAAAAAAATCATTTTATTCATCAACTTCAGACCCTTAACAAACTTCTAAGAGCATAAGAACACTAAATTTAGAGGTTTCAAAGATTCTGACAGAAT
>NW_019649188.1:0-1256 GCF_002806865.2 Cucurbita pepo subsp. pepo
TTTAAGTCTCTCCTTTCTCCGGTAGAGTTGAAGTGTCACATTTTAGCCCAAAATTTAAATCTCGAAATCAAGGGCTGGATCAACAGACTATGCAATGAAATCGTGTAAAAACAAATAGAGAAGACGAGATTAAAAAAAAAAAAAAAAACTTTTGCACTTACGTAAAAGGTTTAAAATCCAAAACAAGGTGTTCAAGTAAGAAAAGTATGGAAACGGTTTACAAGCAACGCATGACAAATCTAACAACATTATGCACAGACTCCTAGACGCCCAATGACACTCCTCTGTGGCATTAAGATTCAACATGCATTCCCACCTCATTCCATGGCATCACTCACCTGAAAAAAAAGAGTAGAAAGGAATGAGTATAAAAATACTCAGTAAGCAGCCTACTTGTAGGCTCTTTTCGCATCCTTATCTTGGTGGGTAACCACGGTCTTTCTCGGGTTTCTAAGAAGAGTGATCTAAGCTGCAACTCTCTTTTCTGTATCTTAGGAGGCTTGCCCATCTTAAGCAGTGAAATGATCAGTGTCCTGAGGTGAGGTGCGACCTCATAAGTAAATCTGAGGGGATTGTATGGCTGGATCTGAAAACGTGACTCTCTCTGAACATCATCCATGGAGGTTAACTAACGACTCTCACACGGGACCATACATCCACTAAACGGGGTGCAACCCCCTGTGTGCCAGTCAGCTACTGAGTCATCCTATGTGGCTCCACGTCCCCCACTCAGGGACGGGTTTCTACGGCCCAAGAGTCCTGTTTAGAAGACCCGTTAGCTATCACCACTAGGTTTGGGCACCTGTCACACTTCCGTATCTGGATCTGCTAAGCTCAACGATCACCGTACCGGAGCTCAGTCTCGATGGTACGATATCGGAGGAGAGAGGGAAGTGGAGGTTCTTATGACACTACCTACACTGCTCAACTCTAGCGGCCTACCTATAGTTACCGTGGTGACCTATTATTCTTTCTAGGGTTGAACCTGGTTGCTTAGACATGGATTCGTGTATCTCTAGGATTCTCGTGCCTGGTCTCACAAACCTATCGGGTTTAGAATTCTGGGCTTTGAATCTGCCGGTAATCATTTTGCGGGTCTAATTGCACGGTATTCTAGAGGTTCCCCAATCAAGGGTCTCGTCTAGCCTACTTAGTCACAAGCACCCTAATCTAAGCTCATAATTTCTTCCTATTCATCAAGAAAGATACACAAGCAATCATCATGCATAAGAGTTAACACGCAGCAGTTCATGCAA
>NW_019649189.1:0-1256 GCF_002806865.2 Cucurbita pepo subsp. pepo
AAGAGCCTTAGCCATGGTGATAAAGTTTGAAGATGATGAAGTACTTGATGGTTTGTAAGGAGAAGGTTGGTGGGTATTTATAGGAATGGATAAATGCATAAATGGGGGAGGAGGTTACAATTTTTTAAACAAAAATATTCAAAGCGTTTTCTTTTAATATGTTTACTACCATATAAAAAAATAAATNATTATAGTCCTTAAATCTACTAATTAAAGCAAAATAAACTCTTTTAATTTTAATTTGAAATATTTTAGAAAATTGAACTAAATCTAGAGGATTATAACAACGGTAAAAGAAAATAATAATAATAAATAATAAATAATAAATAACAATCTTATCCAAACGGCTCTCACTAACATCTTATCCCTCTCCCAACTCTCTCTCTCCTCAACCACTTCAGTCACCAAGAATGTATCAGTTACTCAAACAAAAAAAAAATGCAGATTTACTGGGAGATGATGCAGATTTAGTCACAGAGATTTTGCTTCGTTATTATGAAAACTCATATTTGAGATATCTTTTTTCTTCATGCAATCGTGTTACAAGATCTTCTTTTCTAGATGATTTATCGGGAGAGATTTTGCTTTGTTATTATGGTGAGTTATATTTAGATCTCCTTCACTTTATACAATCCATTGTGTTACAATATAATCAAATCTCTTTTTCATTCATTTATCAATAAGATTTTAGTTAGTATTATATTACTTCTAGTAAATGGTAACTAATTAAAGAAAATCGTGAGATTTAGAAATAAGAATAGATTAACAAGAAGAAATAAAGAAGCAGAGGAAAAAGAAAAATTTAAATTTAATCGAGGAAACACATAGAGTAAAAGGGAATTAAAAGATAAAATAGAGGAATTATGGTCAAGAAACCTATCAAATTCTCTCATATAACATAACAATATCTCCCATAAAACAATAATAATAATAGAGAATATGACTTTACTATCGGAATGATTATATTTGATGTTGACACGTGACTTGTAGTTCTACACTTGTCATGTATATTGATATGTGTGAATTGTTTATGAATCGATATGATTATGATATGATATGTATATATCATGATATGTGAATTGTATGATCATACTTACGATACGATGCGTTTAATGATATGTTTGAGATATGATATGAGAAGGATGCACTAAACGTAATGTAACGATAGGACTACAATATGTTCATAAGACGATACGATAAGGNGATACGATAATATTATGTATAGAAAACGCTATAGCAAAGATATGACTAATATA
>NW_019649190.1:0-1253 GCF_002806865.2 Cucurbita pepo subsp. pepo
AGAAAAAGAAAACGAGAAAAAAAAAAAAACATGCCCCGTCAAACATTTCATTTAAAAGAATCAAGAACACGAATGAAAACATAGTCATCAACCACCCGTGAAGAAACAATGAATTTGGAGGCAAAAAAATCAAGAGGTAACCTCGATTGTGCGTGTTTATGGATAATATCTTATCCATTTATTTTTCTTTCTATTTATTTATTGATATTTTTTTTTTTTTTTAAAGTTGGGTTAGATTATGGAACACTTATTCCGTTCGGAGGCAAGGATTTTGGAAAAATAAAAAAGAAAAAAAGAAAAAAAAAAAGAAAAAGAAAAAGAAAAAGAAAGTATATTATAATATTATAATCTTAACTAAAATAGTTGTTATGCCATGCTACAGTTTAACATGAGATAATATGAATTATAGATAAAAAGAGTGAATAGTAGAAAAATTCATTATCTCCTGAGAAAAATTTAGGGTCAAAGTTAATTATAGATGGGAGGGAATAGTAGAAAAAGCTCATTCTCCATAAAGGTGAAAAAGCAAACAAATTTAGAGAATCGAACACAAAAACTGTCTACATGCATGTATGTACGTACATACATATATGTACGGTAGCTATTGGTACATATATGTACTACAGGTACATACACTTTTCTTTATGAATTCATCTACAGCTTCTATAATCTCTATGGGACGTCATCACTATCGTGTCTATCTTCTTAAATGAAATAATTTTCATTTTGGGCACGACCTACTATCATAAATTAAATGTCATTTTACACAATAAAATAAAAAATATAATAAAAAAACAGAAATAAAATATTTTACCTCGTCATTTCTTTAGGTATTTCTCTTCAAATCGTATATGGATAATGAGCTTTATCTATTATTCCCCATTATTTATAATCGAGTTAAACTATTTGTTGTTACTAAGTGTAATCTTCTTGAGAATCTTGTACAGTTGGGTCTAGCTTAATGTAATCCACAACTATTGTTGTTGTGAAGCCTTAAACAAATCTTGATTTTGATTTCTAAACATGATGGTCAAGCCTAAATGAAAAAAGAAGTTGGATTATAATATTATAATATACTAAAAAAAATATTAACTCTCCATACTTATTGTAACCTTCTTGATTCCGAAAATTAATTTATACAAATATAAATCATTGATCCAAATACAATTTACAAGTTACAAGTTAATGCAGTCAAAAACATATAGACTCACCGAAAGTTCTTGTTTTTTTTTTTTTTTCACCGTATGAATTAG
>NW_019649191.1:0-1253 GCF_002806865.2 Cucurbita pepo subsp. pepo
ATATATATATATTTATTTATTTATTTATTTATTTATTTATGTTAAATAGAGATACGTGTGGATTTAAGACTAAATTTAATTGTTTATTATAAAATAAAATTAACTCAAACAATTCTTAATAAATAATGAACCCAATCCAGTTGGGTTTGTTATACTGAGTTAATGTCATTTATTTTTAAATATTTAATTAAACTTAATTTTAATATACATTTTGAAAAGTTATATCCAAATAATTAAAAATTATTTTTAAGAGTAGTTTAAATGATAAAAAAATAATTATAAAATAAAAAAAATATGTATATATAATTGTATTATAAGCAAAAATGTATATTTTAAAATTAATAATAAATTCGATCTAATGCTTGAATACATAATTCTTTGCTTTCAATCTTTCAACTTCTGATCTTCAATGTGCTTGTTCTGGGCATCTATGAAAACGATGTCATCTGTTGCCGTAAAAATCTCATTCTCCACCAAACTCCACTACTTCTTTGAACGCAAAAAGTTTTTCATGAGCATCACCCAATGATCATAGTATCCATCCTATTTCGGAATTGCAGGCTGCACAAATGAACTCTCTATCGACGTATTTTTATTATGACACACGTAGAAGATTACTGCTCCTAGTTTTAACTTGGCTCTGATACCAAATGTTTAGAACAGAGGGAGAAAACGAGAAAGATGTTCGTCAACCAATTTAGTTTTAGGGAATTCATGAACCAACCAAATCAACAAAAAAAAAAAAATATATATTTGAACTAAACTCAACCAAATAAGTTCACAAACTAACCCAAACTGTCTGGGTTGGATGGGATAATCCGGGTTTTGAACACCCCTTTTAGACTATCAACATATAATGTCCGAGTACGTCACCCAACATAAAATTGATCCAAACCAAACTCGTTCAATTTTAGAGTTTTTATAATTAAATCATTAAAAATAGTGAGGTATTTTGTTAATATATACAGTAACTATTAATTTTTAAAAACATTTTTTTTTAACGGTGGAAAATTCTAAGCATTTTAAAACTTAGAAAATGTAGAAGGAAAAACTCAAAATAGACAATATGTGCTAGTGGTGTACTTGGACTGCTACGTAACCATAATTTATTTTATCACCATAATTACTCTAATTCACACGTAACCTCATTTTATTTATATACACATCTTTTACTCCGATATCATAATTAAAAACTTTGAAATATACACGCTGAAATGATATGAACCAAGAGACATCAATCATACAATATGCTT
>NW_019649192.1:0-1253 GCF_002806865.2 Cucurbita pepo subsp. pepo
TCAGCATCAAAATCGGGTCGGGAAACAAGCAAACAGAGACCAAATGGAAAGAAAAACGGTGCCTCACGCGCCCCTACGCGCGACGCACGCGCCCTGGAAGGTTACTACGCGCGCTTCCTACGTGCGCGTGCCCTACGCTCTTCTCCCCCGCATAGGCGCAGGTCAGAGGCGCTGGGTCGGGCGCTTCGCGTGCGGCGCAGGTCGGGCCGGTCGGGTCCGCGCGCCTGACACGTGCCCGCTGCCGGGTGAGGACGCGCCTCACCAGCCGGTGATCGACACATGTCGATCACCGGTTCCCCCGCTCTCCTCTGCACGCCGACCGACGCGTGGCGGTCTCCACCCTCTCTCATGTCTTCATTTTCCAGGTCTCTTTCCCGTTTCGATCTATTTTCTTCCGATTTTTTTATCTTCCAATCCGTAATCCGATTCGTTAAATTTTCTTCACGAAACTTGTAGACCTCATATTCTACTCCTTGGAAAGAATTTTCTTAAATTTTTCTGATGATCACAGATCTTATTATTTGAGTTCAAATTCGGAGAAAAACACGAGTTCTTACCGAAAATCACGTTATCTTTAAACTCCGATTCGAACGCCGATCTTGGCTGCCTTCACTCCAGAACTTAACCAGATAGTGCTGTTAAGGGTAAGAGTCCAAGGATCAACACAAAACGTTGCTAGCACACGAAAATCTTGATGACTTCTCAATGTAGATACTCGTGGACTAACCTGAAGTTCTTGAACGTTTTGTCGAAGTAGGAAGGTGCGATTCGTGAGAGCACCTTCCCTCGAGCTATTCGATGGTTTAGATTGGGACTCGGTTCTCAAGCATCGGTTCTGATCCGATCTCCTCCCCTTCCTCAAAACCCTAATCTTCTCTCCCTCTTCTTTCTCTTTTCCCCATTCTCTCTCTCTTTTTCTTTTCTTTTCTCTCTCTTTCTTCTTGGAGCCCAAACAACTAGACCCCTTGGATAAGAGTAGAGGCAAAATGACCCTTTTGCCTCTATGTTGTTATTTTTTTATTTATTTATTTATTTATCTAAAAATTCGGGTATTACACACGAGCACAGTCAACATCAAATATAACCATACGGACGGTAAGGCAACCTACCTGATTAGCTTAGGCTGGTGTCCCCAATTTATCCTTAAGAAAGTTCGAATTGTCTTTTGTATTAAAGTCAACCTATATGAACATGACNTATAACCATACGGACGGTAAGGCAACCTACCTGATTAGCTTAGGCTGGTGTCCCCA
>NW_019649193.1:0-1251 GCF_002806865.2 Cucurbita pepo subsp. pepo
TTTATTAAATAATTTAATGTCATTTTAATCAAAATTAGAAGCGATAAATATGTTAATTAAAGAGGAAGGTGAGAGGGATTTTCTTGGTTTGAAAATTATGTCGGATAATTATATAAAATTGGCCAATTGGACAACTTTATTTCAATTTAATATTTAAATAAAATAATAATTGCTTGCAAATTTTAAATTCTCTTCATGGTTGGGGGTAGATATTGAATAGAATGTCAAACAATCCATTTTACTCTCTGTATATTATTTATTTATATTTATCTTATTTAACACATGTCGAATTTGCCAACTTGCCATTTTTATTTGTACCATTTTATATTCATACGACATTTGTAACAATTTAAGCCCACCGCTATTAAATATTATCCGTTTTCTCTCATTATGTATTATTGTCAATTTTACGATTTTTTAAAACGTGTTAATTAAGAGAGGTTTCCACAATTTTAAGAAATGTAGAGATATGACGATAAAATTGATATTAAACGTTAAAATGATTAATTATTTTTATTTTTTGTTTGTGGCGTATAAAAATCAATTATTTGAAAGATAATAGGTTGATATGGATAGGATCCGATTGGACGACATTGAAAGCAATTATGGAAAATCACAGCTGTCAAAATGACCAATTTGCCCACCTTTTTTCCAATCTCATTTAGAAGCTTTTCTTTTAAAATTAGTTTATATTTGTCATTTTGCTCACCAAATTATTTGGAATAAGAATGAACCAAATAGTTATTATAATGTAAAATTATCATTCATTCACAAAGAAAATAAACAAAGTTCTCAACTTTTTTTTTTCTCAACAATAAGTTAAAAATATTAAATACCCATAAAATTAAAATTAAAATTAAATACGAAATTAATAAAATTAAAAATTAAAAATTTAGAGTCACCTTCGACATAAAATTAATAAAATATTTTTTTAACATATCAAAACGAGAGTAAAATTATAATTGGAAGTGGATTTATTTATTTATTTATTTATAGAAATGAAATATGTTTTATGTTTTAAATATTAATGGAAAGATTTGGAGTAATATTTGAAGCAACAAAATTATAGTTAGGTACATAAAGATGGAATTTACTTAAATACTTTGATCGCAAAGCTATGGATAATCAAATAATTTCAAATAAAAGTATGAGCATTTTTTCAACGTTTGAGATAACACACGGTTATGGAGGTTGAAGTTGCAGGGGAAAATGGGCGACTTGGTGATAATATCATAGAAATTTAGGGTTTTT
>NW_019649194.1:0-1251 GCF_002806865.2 Cucurbita pepo subsp. pepo
ACTACAAGAACTACTAGAACTAATAATTAATTTATAGTATATACTAATAATTAGTATCTATAGATAACTAATACCCTGTCTCCCTAATACTCTATTTCTTCTCTTCTTTTTCTTGTCTTGTTCTTGTCTTTCTCCTCTCTCTGCTGCCTACTTCCTCTTTCACCTTTTCCGGTAAGGTAAGACGAAACAAGATTCATTCTTTAACTAATCCTACTCCTCTCTCCTCTGCCTACTCCTTACTCCTACTCTCCTTACTCCTACTCTACTTACTTTACTCCTTTTGTCTAGTGTATTACCTGACCACCTATATACTATACATACTTCTTGCTTCTTTCATCTATTCTTTCACTGTAAACTAAAACTAAAGCGAAACCCCCTGCTGTACTATTCTTCTTTCACGATATTCCCTTCCGGAACAAGGTGAAAGTCAAGCATCTTCCCTTCTGTCCTGTCCTTCTGTTCTCTGTGCTTTCTTTCCTCTGGCTGATTAAAGTAAATAGGCTGTATGGATTCTCGTTTAAAGACTCCTGATTAATTATCCTTCCCCTCAGTCTCTATTCTATTCCTTTCTTGCTTTAACTCGTTAAATAGGAAGGTTATAAAGCATCTTCCCTTCTGTCCTGTCTTATTACTTCTTTCACTCTTTCAGAAGGTAAAGCATATGAATGAACTAGCTGATGATTATTCTTAAGACTCAATGAAAGAAAAGCTGATGAACCTGCCCCTGCTATCTATTAGCATTAATTCCTTCCCTTCCCCTTTCTTTCTTAATGTACCTTGCCTTGCCCTTGCTTTCTTAATGTACCTTCCTTCCCTCTCCTCTCTCCTTTACTGTCTCGTCGCTTCGCGCCTCTTGCTTCTCGTGGAGCTGCTTCCTGCTTCGCACCTTGCTTTCTTGCTCTTTCTTTCTCATTATCTGTACGTAACCTTTCTTTGACTTTGCCGATATTCCCTATTTCTTCCTTCAACTCCAGTAACCGAAAGACTCAACTCAAGATTAATGAGACTTTACGGTAAGGGATATTATATTAAATTAGTAGCTTTGAAAGACCTGACCCGATATGACCTTGCTTTACTTTATTTCTGGAGGTCAAAGTTTCTCTTCTCTTCTTTCTCTCTGATCTTTCCCTCTTCTCGTACTTTGCATGCTCCTTAACTACTGTCCTTCACTCACCGAACCAGATCTGATCTCATTTCACTCTAAAGCAGTTGAGCTCCGTAACCTGTATTCCCTTGCCTGAACTAGGGAGA
>NW_019649195.1:0-1251 GCF_002806865.2 Cucurbita pepo subsp. pepo
CAACACAGCTTTGTAAGCTGTCCCAAACGTTCCCTTACCCAACACTTCAGCTGAAGCCCTCAACAGATCCTCCAAATCAAACACCCTCCCACCAGCATTCCCAAAAAACACCAACTTTTTAGCACCACCAACGTTGTCATCCCCTTCCCCTTTCTTATTCTCTAGCGCCGCCGTAGCAGCCACAGAGCACCCATTTTCATACCCCCCATTCTCTTCACTAACTGCCTTCTCTCCTCGTACATCGACAAGGGCTGTCATGTCCAGAGTGCTTGTTTTCCGACCGCTCTGCCTCCGACAAGAAACCATCAAAATCACACAAAACAAAACCAAACCCAGAACGGATCCCATCACAATCNAGACCCCATCACAATCCCACCGACCGCAGCCCCAGACAAGTTCTTCCTTCTCTTGTTCTCATTAACATCAATATCCACTGTCAATGGAACAATGNGGATCCCATCACAATCCCTCCGACCGCAGCCCCAGACAAGTTCTTCCTTCTCTTGTTCTCATTAACATCAATATCCACTGTCAATGGAACAATGACATTTCGAGCGCAATTCTCAAAGGGTCGCCCACAAAGTGGATTACCCATAAAAGCAGTAAAGGGAAACGACTGGAAACGACGAGGAACCGACCCATTAAAGAAATTGTTGGAAACATTGAACTGTTCGAGGTTAGGCAGCTTCAGCTCCGGTAATGAGCCAGTAAGGCGATTGTTCTCAAGAAACAGAGTCTTCAGCCGCCGGAGTTTGTCAAAACCGGGAGACAGGACGCCGGAGAAGTTATTGGAAGCCAAGTTAAGACGAACAAGGTCATGAAATTGGAACAAAAACTCAGGAATTGGGCCAGAAAATGCATTACCCTGCAAGTAGAGGCTGCGGAGATTAGTGCATGCTGCAAGATCTGACGGAAGCTGACCCGTCAATGCGTTGAGTCGGAGACTCAAAGTGCGAAGATGGGTCAAATTCCTGAAAATGCCGGTCGGAATTTGGCCGGAGAGGGAAGCACCCGGCAAACGAAGAACAGTGACCCGGCTGCCCTGGCATTTGACGCCAGTCCAGGAACAGGGGGTTTGGTGGCTTGCATTCCAGAGCTCGATGGTTCGGCCGGCGAGGGAAGAACGGAGCGAGAGAAGGGAAGCCTTGTCGGAGGTGAGATCCGGTTTGACGGCGGGAATGAGGGAAAGGGAGGGCAAAAGGCAGAGGAAAAGGTGAAGCAGAAGGTGGGGAGGCTGCATGTTAGGGAGAG
>NW_019649196.1:0-1250 GCF_002806865.2 Cucurbita pepo subsp. pepo
ATGATGCTTAACAGTGGCCTCGAGGATTGCTTCTATACGGACCCCCTGGCACTGGCAAGGTAACATTCAATCTAAACTTGCTGTACGTTGTTTTGTTATGCAACTATCTTTTTTGGTTCTGAAAATTAATTGGATATTCTCTCCTCAATAACATTTAGAACTTCCTACAATTCGAGGTTCATATCCCATACCCCCAAATAATCTTCACGTCTATTAGCATTTTGGTTTGAAAATTTTGAATCCATTTTGGAAAACTTTCCCTTAGTGACTGGTTTATGTGTAAAGCTATTCCAAGTTCCTTGTCATATTGTATATAAACGTTACTTTCTTTACTGAACGTTGATGGGAACTGAAAATGTTTAGAGAATAGGTTTTCAATTGCATATCAGCTTCTTTCAGTCTGTTAAAGCTACCAGAGCAACAAAATGACGTTTTTCTTTCTTTATTCTGGTTCTATGAAACCAAACTATTAGCTCCCTATTTTCCCTCCAAGAGATCTCTGGACTCGGCTGTAGGCCAAATATTAGTTTTGGATTCTGTTCCAGATATATTCCTTTTATAGTAGGTGAAAGTGAGGCGGTTCTTTTAAATTTTATTTATTATTATTATTGTTATGTAAACATCCCATGTGTTTTCGAAGTGTTCATTTTTTATACATAAGTTTTAAGCTTGAGGAACAAACTTTTCTTCATTGTCAGACGAGCTTAGTACGTGCAATTGTTCAGGAATGCGGTGCTCATTTAACCACTATCAGGTTCTGCTGCTTTTTAACTTTATTAATTTGTAGGATAGGGAAGCATCAAAGTAATCGAAGGAAAATCAAATTCATGATTATTAAATGTTTTCTTTTAATTATTAAATTTGTTAAATTCTGGTATTACAGTTTGCANGATGATTATTAAATGTTTTTTTTTTAATTATTAAATTTGTTAAATTCTGGTATTACAGTTTGCAGTATCTTTCCCCCTAAACTTTTTTTGGTCACCGCGGTATCATTTTCAATGCATTATGCAGTCCCCATTCAGTTCACAGAGCACATGCTGGAGAAAGCGAAAAAGTTCTGCGCGAGGCTTTCTCCAAGGCATCATCTCATGCAATATCAGGGAAGCCATCAGTTATCTTTATAGATGAAATTGATGCACTTTGTCCACGTCGGGATTCTAGGTAATGAAAACTGATAACGTTATTGTAACTCTGAAACAAAGTTATGCTTTCTCTTAGTAGAATAAAACCTAGGCTAAATTATAAGA
>NW_019649197.1:0-1250 GCF_002806865.2 Cucurbita pepo subsp. pepo
ACAAAATTTCCAGGACTTGTCAGTATGTACCAACAACACAAAAAACCACATGTCTGGAGTAGAATGTTTCGGAAATATGATAATTTTATTAAGAACTCCTCATCTTGATTTTTTTTGCTTACTTTTATGCCATTATACTGAAATATAGATGCCGTTTTTCTGCACTTGATACCTGCAATATATTTACA
Source organism: Cucurbita pepo subsp. pepo (assembly GCF_002806865.2). Lineage (NCBI taxonomy): Eukaryota > Viridiplantae > Streptophyta > Magnoliopsida > Cucurbitales > Cucurbitaceae > Cucurbita > Cucurbita pepo. Next base: position 189 of record NW_019649197.1, read on the forward strand.
ATATGGATATGACTATATCTGCTGCAGGTCACTATTGCACCTCGAGCTGGTAGGGAATTGGGTTATGTTCGGATGAAAATGGATGCCATGAGGTTCAATGAAGGCATGCTCACGTATGGTGTATTTCTATTTCTAGTTCTGTTTTAGCCATTCTAACTCTTTCTCTCGCCTGTTTCAAACACTGTCGAGAGGACCAATGAGCTTATTGTGATCATGTAAGAGGTCCTCGAGGGGGTGTTGCATTCTCATGAGTTGTAGTCTGCATAATTATTATGATTTTCTACTGCGGGTTTCAGTTCAAATAGTTTCCNAATGCTCACGTATGGTGTATTTCTATTTCTAGTTCTGTTTTAGCCATTCTAACTCTTTCTCTCGCCTGTTTCAAACACTGTTGAGAGGACCAATGAGCTTATTGTGATTCATGTAAGAGGTCCTCGAGGGGGTGTTGCATTCTCATGAGTTGTAGTCTGCATAATTATTATGATTTTCTACTGCGGGTTTCAGTTCAAATAGTTTCCCAAACCTGGAATGTTTTTTTAATATTTCATATTAGTTCATTTTCCACATTAGTTCTCTATTCACAATGCATAGCACAATCTTTCTTGATTTGTTTTTTGTATTTATTACTCATGCTCATGCATATGATTTCATGCAGCCGCCAGTCCCTCTTGGACCATATAACTGTTCAACTAGCACCACGTGCAGCAGATGAGCTTTGGTATGGGGAAGACCAGGTAGGATGCTTGTCTAATTATAATAGGTTAGATGTCTTCTAAACATGCTAAATTTGGATTTTAATGTGAGATGTCAATTNTTTGTATTTATTACTCATGCTCATGCATATGATTTCATGCAGCCGCCAGTCCCTCTTGGACCATATAACTGTTCAACTAGCACCACGTGCAGCAGATGAGCTTTGGTATGGGGAAGACCAGGTAGGATGCTTGTCTAATTATAATAGGTTAGATGTCTTCTAAACATGCTAAATTTGGATTTTAATGTGAGATGTCAATTGAAGGAGAAAACAGAAGCTAATAATTGTAAAGTTTACCCAAAATCTTC
>NW_019649198.1:0-1249 GCF_002806865.2 Cucurbita pepo subsp. pepo
AAAGAGGCTACTAGGTTGAACATAGGACCCAAGTTTACGGGCGTCTCTAGAAAGATAATCGGCTAGGTAAAGAAGAAACGAATTCTCTTTCTCTAGAGAAGAGATGTGTTGGATGATCTTTTAGTTTAACCAATGGTCTTATTAGGTTTACTTCCTCGTAATGGTTGAATCGACTGCAAAAGTCATTTTCACTCATTCAAATCAAAAGATAAGCTCGCACATAAAAGAGTTCAAAACTCACTTAAGATTAAGATCGAGTCGCATATATTTCTTCATAGATATTATAAACTTCATTTATTTTCTATTTGAATTGATATAAAACGCTCAATATTTTGATACCTAAACCCTATAAATTTAGAGAATAAAAAACGGTTTATCGTGTTGACTTTCAAAGTCAAATTCTTAATATAATGATTAAAAAAATTGAAGAATTAAAAGAATTGTGAAAAATGGGTTGGTCGAAGGGTGAGTGGGACACGTGTGTGAAAATTAAGATACCTTTCCGTGCAATTACAAAATTCTTATCTAATTTTTGAATTGATCTTGGATCGGAGTTTGAAGTTCGATCTAAAAACCAATCAGTAGTCTCGAATCTGTTAGCAATAAAACATGACCTGTTAAAAGCTTCAGCAAGGTGAGCATGAGTAGAGTCAGTCCGAGCGTATCATTGATTACAGCCGTCAGTATAATGGCCCTCCATGCGGCATATTTGGTAGCGAGGTGATCGACAACCCTGACCTGAGTGGGTTTGTCCTCGGTTAGAAGAGTTGATGTCATGGGAATGAGAATGATTTTGCTGATTGCTACGGGAAGCAATGTGACTTCCATGGGTGTGCTCGCAATTAGTGGGGTTGTGTTATACCGCAAAAGTAGAGTCAGAAAACTTAAAGAGACGGCTGGAACAACTTAAAACTTTTAGTTTCAAAGACTAAAGCTGCAAAGTAGGGGAGAGGGGTAAGAGCCATACGAGAAGTAGAAAAGATTAAAAAATCGGTGTTTAGGCAATAAAGAAACCAGTACACTTTATCAATGTTCTCAACGAGAGTCCACCAATGGCATGAAACTAGTCATAAATTATTTTGAAAGTACGGGCATACATAGCAACACATTTGGTGTCACGTCTCATCAGCTACAAGTCATCCTTACATGAGCTTTAGAATGATGATTGAACGTAGTCTCCAATGCAAGCCAAACGTCATGGGTCATTGTTTTGTTTTGAATATAAGTTGTGGGATGTATGTAAAAGTTG
>NW_019649199.1:0-1248 GCF_002806865.2 Cucurbita pepo subsp. pepo
AAACCAGAACTGCTTACTGTCATTTTGCCACAAAGTTTGAAGAAACAACCTCCTGAGAGCCAGGAATTATTGTCCAAAGTAAGTTTGTTGATGAGTTCAATTGGGTTGGTCTGTTATGTTCATTGAATTATTTATCTATCATGATTATCTTGGCATTTGTAGGTTAAGAATGTGATAGAGAAGCCCTACAACGATCATCTACCTTTAATAGAAGCTAGCAGGTAGCTTTGCGTGTAAATGTATTATTACATTGTTTAAAAAAAACCCTTCTTCTATTCATGATCGTCCATGAAAGTCGTCGTAAAATTATTTTCCAACGACATACCTCGGGTTGCAACTGAAGTTAAAATCAAATGAGATAACGGAATTTTGGCGTATCTTTGCTTGTAAATGTATATCATTACATTGTTTTCAAAATGTTTCAAGTTTGAATGTTCCATCTAATGCCTTTGTTGAAATTTGTGCAGGTTATGCAATATGGACATCATTTCGCATGTACAGCAAGTCATTTGCTTTGCATTTCATGATAGTAGGTTGCTCATGGAAACTTGTCAAGAGGCAAAAAATCTCCGAAAAATCGTTACTCTTTTTTATCTCGACTAAGAATAAGAAGAAACTTCTCCAAATTCTGTAAATACATTGTTTGACAGAGATTATTACATATTTTCCCTAATTTTGGTTGTAAAGTTGCTGCTCCTGCCTGCTCAAAGAGGGCCAATTTCCCTTTCCAAACCTTACTGTTCAAATCAGGAATTCTGCAGTGGTAAGTACATTTACAGGTTAGAATTCTCAAAAAAATTTCAGATGAAGATTTATGAGGAACGTTTTGAGTTTGTGTTTGGTAAATGAGAAAGTTGGTGTTCATAAAACGTTTAAAGCCTAAAACGTTTGTACCCACTTGAGTTTCTCAGTTTATTTTTGTTTTTAAAATTTGATTAATAATTCAAACATTTTCCTAAGAACAATACAATGAAAGATAAGAAAAACAAGAATAAAAAATCAAAGACTACAAACTAATTATCAAATGGTACTTTACACCACTTTTGATCGTGATCTAATCCAATTGAGTAGTTCTTAATGGTAGGTAAATGGAAATAAAGTTACAATGCTCATTTGCCTGTTCTAATGAAAGGGGCATTGATATCAAAACTTTCAAGTCTAAAACCAAATAGAGATGAATTGTCACAACAAAAAAAAAAAACAAAACAGAACACGTTAGGCTATAGTGTTTTCATTAGAAGAATGTAA
>NW_019649200.1:0-1248 GCF_002806865.2 Cucurbita pepo subsp. pepo
GATCCATTTATGAGTTGAAACAAGTATCTTGATCCTGGAATATAAGGTTTGATACTGTGATCAAATCTTATGACTTTAAACAGAATATTGACGAACCTTGTATTTACAAGAAGATAGTCAACTCTATAGTAGTTTTCCTGCTGTTGTACATTGACGATATCCTACTCATTAAGATTGATGTAAGTTTTCTAAATAACATTAAGCATTGGCTAGCGATACAATTTTAAATAAAAGATTTGGGAGAGACTCAGTTTGTTCTTGGAATCCAAATTGTTTGGAATCGCAAGAACAAAACACTAGCACTGTCTCAAGCATCGAACATGGACAAAATGTTTGTCTGATATAAGATGCAGGACTCCAAGAAAGGATTAATACCTTTTAGGCTGAGTATGTTGCTGGTTGTGAAGCAACGAAAAAATGGCTTAGGAAGTTCTTAACTGATTTGAAAATCGTTCCAAATATGCATTTGTCTATCCCTCTTTGCTTTGATAAGAGTGGAGCAGTTGTAAATCTTAAATAACCTAGAAGCCATAAGCGAAGAAAACATATTGAGCACAAATATCATCTCATAAGGAGATTATGCAACAAGATGTAATAGCCCAAAAAAATCATAAATAAATAAATAAATAAAATTAAAAAAAATTACATTAAAAAATAATAAATAAATAAATAAACCAAAAAACAAACAACCCATCCCCACTTGTCTCCACTCACCTCCCATCCCTTTCCTAATTATCTCTACTCAAACTACCCTTCCAAAAAAATCACACCTTACAAAAAGAAACTAAAAATCAACCATTGCCAAATTTAATTTGACAAAAAAATGAAATGACCTTTGCCTAGTTAAGATTAACTGAGATCCAGTGAAGATCATATACATTAAATCTTAATTTTCTTTTGTTCTATGTTTTTTTAGAAATCGTAGTCAATTATAGTTAGATCTTCATTAAATCATTAAAATTGTTTAGATTTGAGTTAGAAACTAAATGTCAATCATTTATATGAATTTTAATAAAGCACATCATATTAGTAATGTTAGATCAATAAATTTATATCAGTAGTAGACAAATGAATAGATTAAAAATAAAATGGCCAAGAAAATTTGTAAACAAAATTCAAGTCTTAAGAGAATGAGAAGAAAATGAAACACAGAGACAAGTAAAGATTTGGAAACCTGAAACACAGAGACAAGTAAAGATTTGGAAACCGGATCCGCTCCAAATCTGGAATACATGTGAACAAAATTAG
>NW_019649201.1:0-1248 GCF_002806865.2 Cucurbita pepo subsp. pepo
AAAAAAAAAAAAAAAAAAAAAAAAAAAAAAAAAAAAGTTACTGACCATTTTCTAAGCTTCTCCACAAGATTATAAAGCCTCCCTGGTTGCCTTGGTCGTAAGCAATTCAGCACCAAGTTGAAGAATAGCTGAATTTTATAGTTTCAATATCAAGAGCTAGGAACATTCAAATATAAACCTAAACTGATAAAATCACACTCAGATGCTTTTACACACAAGGAAATCCCTAACCTCGGATGAAATATACTCTCCAAGTGTTGCAGCAAGGTAACCGACGAGATAAATTTCACACTCAGAACGACCAGAAAGAACGCCGACGAAAGAAAGAGGAGAAACCGGCAATGGCTTGTGATCGACGGAAATAGTCAGAAACAGAGGAAGAGATAACAATTGAATTTTACGACCGCCGTTCGCCGATCCAGCCACCGATCAACTGCAAGATAACCAATTATGTATGGGCCTACAAGCCCAACCCACTGTTATGTATGGGCCCACAAGCCCAGCCCAGAATCAATCATCAAGCCCAAATTCCTCTTATACGTGGGCCTACGAGCCCAAAACTAACCATACTTTCTTGGCCCAATGGATTCACTTCTTGGTCAAATTATAAAACTATTATTTATTGAAATAATTTGTCGTAAATTATCAACTTAAACATAGCTCAACCGTTAAAAATATATATATATATTTTTTTTAATTCGAAACTTATAGAGGTAGTAGGAGGTCGAACCACCAACCCCAAGATACTAATAGGTCAACTAGAGTGGAAGCCAAACAACAGGGGTCAGGAATCTGTGGTCCGTTCAAAGAAACCCTACCCAGCACAATTCTGTGGTCAGACAAGTTGAGAGATTTGAGCATTTGGGTTTTTTTAACTAGGTTCGTGTTCGTCAATAAACTATGATAAAACATGCAATATTTGTGTAACAACTCAGGTCTAACGTCAGTAGATATTGTCTTTTCTGGGCTTTCCCTTTCTGGGTTTCTCTCAAGGTTTTTAATACGTGTCTACTATGAAGAGTTTTCACATCCTTATAAAAATTGTTTTGTTCCCATTTCCAACCGACGTGGGACCTCACAATCCACTCTCTTTCAGAGCTCAGCGTCCTCACTAGCACTCATTTCTCTCTCTAATTGACGTGGGATTTCACAACTTGACGCTCGAACCAAGCTAGCAAAATTGACCATATTGGTTGAGAAATCAAAATGGGCTTGATATTGCACAAAGATTTGGAAAAGAAAAAAAAA